>NC_137215.1:29721325-29978825 GCF_949987685.1 Ammodytes marinus | reverse complement strand
TCCCGCGGTAATTAAAAGTATCGGCCGATTGCACTTAATAATATGATTCTGTATGTGGTATTTAGACAACAACAAAGTTGTTGTTTTATAACGTGCAGTAGACTTCCTTTGAGGTAATTCTGGTTTTGTATTTGTAGTTGTTTTGGACTGTTGCAGTAATACATAAAAAATACAGTTGTATAAAGCAGCATATTTGTCCAGTCACGTGTTGATATGAGCATTTCAAACTTGAAAAACTATCCTATTAAGGTACCTTTAGAACAGATTCAAAAAAGTGTTACCTATGTTATGTTAATCATGCGATTAAATATTTGAATGGGTTGCCAGCCCTTTAATTTTTTTGAAAGCTGTGTGCCACTCACTGGCCAGCGAGGCGAGGTGTGGCTGGATGTGGAGCTCCTTGAGCAGCACAGCAGCAGGCAGGTGGATGGTGAGGTCACACCAGGCCTCCTCTGGCAGGAAGATGTAGGACCAGGCTGCAGAGCGGGCGCGGCGGTGAGGGGGGGTGGCCTGCAGCAGCACCTCTGCAGGCTGCGCTGTGGGGCTGCTGGACGTGATGGTGCCTGGCAACACACACAGCAAAACAAAGCCTTACAAAACAGGAAAGAGCCGTAGAGGCCGCAAGTTTGATTATTGGGAAAAAATAGTGTCGAAAAGAAAATGTACGGTATTGAGTGGACGTTTATACATGTATCACCATTTTATATAATAAGCTTTCAGGATCGCAATCCATTGCTTAATACTGTTGTTCTGATTTGAAAAATCAAACTAGAAAATACTTTTTTTTTTTTTAAATATAATTTCTTATGTAATTGTCAAGATTCTATACTGTTATGTTTGCATGCATATCTGTGTTATGCTATGTTTGTCTTGTGGCAAAAAAAAAGATAAAGATATTAAGTGGAAAAACAAGAGAAAGAACCTAAAGGAGCAAAGTTGTGCAGCCCCTCTGCGTTGTCTGGCTCTGAGGTCATGACTCGGGCCTTCAGGTTGCCGTCGGCCGCCTTCCCAGGACCAGAGTCCAGGAACTTCATGATGGTAGACACCATGCTGCGTGCTGTGTTCACAATGGCCCGAGTGCTGGTCACCATGTTGTTACAGATTAACTGCACACCACCTGCAAAAAAAACACAAGGAAGTTATGGTTAGAAAACTGCTCTCTCGTACATTTTCCTATTACAATCGTTATGCTATGATGCATTAGTATCATTTAGGGCTGCACCATATCAGGAAAACAATGGATAACATTGTTGAATATTGCCATGAGGATATCTCTTGCGATAATTGAACAAATACTTAATATACAGTGTTAACCCATTGATGCCGGCTGCTGTGCGACGCAACATTGTATCTCCTGCCGGCTGCTGCGTAGCGCAGCATTGTTGCTTTATCTAATTTTCATGGCGAGCGCAGCATAGAATGCACCGTCATTGGTTCAAATACACATGAGATGGATTTTGATGATTTTTTAAGACCACGTGACCACCCAAATGTTATGTTGGAAATGTGTATTTGTAAATTTTTTGTTGTTTTATTATTCTCACTTTAACAGATGAAAATAAACAAGTGAGATAGGAAAAATTTTGTTTTTTTATTTAGTTGCAGAATAATTCTGCACACTAATAGTTGCCTAATAATAGCAAAACATATACGTATATTCTCGTAAGAAAGACAAAACCTCACTTTTACTTTCGTAAACATTCAGGTTTAGGTTCTTTAACATTTTGGATTGACCGAGAGCACTGTAGTTGTTCAATAATAAAATGAATCCTCAAAAATACAACTTGCCTAATAATTGTGCACACAGTGTAAGTTTAAAAAAAAAGACCATTCTTGTTGTTGTACAGTCTGAAGGCAGGTTTAGCCTTAAGGTTGGAGTAAATGGTAAATGGACTTGAGTTATATGTCGCTTTTTAGCCGATTTTCTCAGCCCCAAAGCGCTTTACATTTCTTACCACATTCACCCATTCATACACACACTCATACAGCGATGGCAGTAGCTGCCATGCAAGGCACCCTCTGAACCATTGGGAGCAATGTGGGGTTCAGTGTCTTGCCCAGGGACACATCGACATGTGGCGGGTAGGCGGGGGATCGAACCCCCGACCCTGCAATCCAGAGGCGACTTCCCTAGCCACTTCGCCACTGCCGCCCCTGAGAAAAGTTGTGTAAGGAAGCAAAATAAAGAGCCGTGTTTGTACCCACCCATGTCATGGAAGACCTTGAGGGCCTCGCTGGTATCTAACACTCTGAGGATGAACCACAGAAGAGGCTCCGACAGCTGACAGGTGGACAGAGAGCCCTGCAAAACCAAAACCAAAGACACAAAACATTGTGTTGTTCTGGCATCGATACTGTGTCTGTTTGAAAGATGTCTATCGATCTCAAATAATAATAATAATAATAATAATAATAATAATAATAATAATAATAATAATAACAATAACAACAACAACAACAATAATAATAATAACAACAATAATAATAATAACAATAATAATAACAATAACAATAACAATAATAATAATAATAATAATAATAATAATAATAATAATAATAATAATATCTTCATTTATATAGCACCTTTAAAGTCAATGGTTTACAAATTGCTTTAACAAAATACATACAAGCAAGTACAATCAAATAGATACGAACTAATTAAAATAAAAACACATATAAAAAGGATAAATACACACACTCACATATACACACAACAAACCAAACAAGATTAATAGGTGCTAGGGTAAAAAGACATTGAGGAAGAATAAATAGACGGCATCACATCAAAGCCCTGTTACCTGTCTTCCCATGTAACCACAGGCCATGTATGTGAGGATGGGCTGTAACATGACCTGCACTGAGGTGGCCCTCTTGCTGAGTGTGGTCAGAATAGTGAAGAGGCCGTCGCCCACCGAGATGGCGTCCAGGCCACCGTGGAAGTTCTCATGCTTGGTTAGGTGGAGACCACTGGCTCCTGAGGAAACAAGGGGACAAGGGTTCAGCCCACTGCACATTCACAGGGTTCCTAAATATTTTTACCAATACAGTTTCCATGAAATTCTACACAATTTCCATGAACCTTATTTTCATGAACATGCTTTAAACACTCGTCGTAAATAAGTTTGAATTATTTGAGTTGAAGTATTTTCTTCTCCTTTTTTTTCAAATTTCAGAACCTTTACAGGAATTTCACGAACCTTGCATTTATCATTTTTGTGTTCTCTACTTCCTAAAGCAGAAAAATGTACCTACAGTTAAATTAAACAGTCTTTGAGTATTTGTCATCTCACCCACAACACAACACATTTTCCCTCATACATTTGGAAAGTTAAAAACGCCTTTGTTACCTTCAATGCAATCTATAGGTCTTGTTATATAACAGACATTACCTAGTCAATTTGCTGACTTTATTACTCATGGCTCCATGTCCTACTGTGATTTAAACATTTATCAACAGCCCATAAAATGTACTCGTTTGGTAAATCATAAACGTTTAGGAACAAATCAATAAATGAAAACGTTTTTTTTTTTTGTTTTTTTTTTACTTTGGGAAATGATTATTATTTCCAGGAGTGGAGGGCGATGTGATTTACTGTAGGCTACTAAAGCAGATAACACAACACATTATTGTGTTTGGTTACAATATTTATTCATTTAAATATTTAACTGCACGCTCCACCTTCAGTTTCACTTTTGTTTTCATCTCCGTCTCAAACAGCTGGTCCGATCAGCTGTTCGGCTGGCGAGCCCAACGGCCCGACAGCGGGAGTCAGTCTAATAACAGATGATCACTAGGCAGTTATGATCACTTCAGTCAAAAAGCTAAATCATGAAATTACTGCCTCTCTCTGTCTGTCTGTCCGCTTGTCTTTCTCACTGCACACCGTCACTCCAACAGCCTCGGCAAAAAGTGACGTTTCTTATATATTTTCAATGATTCTTAATATGTGTTTGTTTTAAATTGAGATCAAGTTTCAAAACTATCAATAATCTCAAATTTTCCTTGAAAACCAAGAATCGTAATACCATTTACCGTACTTTTCGGACTATAAGCCGCGACTTTTTCCCCGTTTTTCGACCCTGTTATTACACAGCACAGTATATGTTCTGTAGCTACTAGGGATGGGCGTTAGTAATCGAGTACTCGAGTACTCCTCGTTTCAAATGATCTCGATTGGTGGATGAGGAAAATCGTTTTTTGTTTTTTTTAGTGTTTGTAGCCTTTAGGCCGGCCGGCGGGCTGCCCCTATTTTAAAATGTTAGGCTAGAGCTGAATGCGGTGCTGGAAAACTTGGAAAGTCACGTAAAGATGCCAGGCTGACTTCGGGCACATTCGTGCAAACGACAGTTAAGAAGCCTTTATTATGGAATATAGGATTGAGATTCAAAAGCCGACCGGTGTAACGTTCCGTTAACGAGGAATTAGTCACGGTAATTAGTCACGGACAGGAGTGAGCATTACGCAGTTGGATATACTAGCCTACTACTTCTACTGCTTTGGTGAGTTATTTAGCCTATCTATGTATTTAAATTGTAGGACAATAATTTTATTGTATTTGCTGCCCTTCTTATTTTAAATGGTGTCTATTTTGATTTTTAGCCAACTACAGCCCATGCTTTTTTTCTCTCTCTTTTTTCTCTCTCCACCGCAGACCTACTCGATCGGTTTAAATTGTGGCCCGCTTATTTAATTACTTTCAGTTAGGAAAATGTGTTTTAAACTTGTGGAAAATAAATCCTTACAATCATATGGTAACTGTGACTGTTTGACAAGAAGCATTAAGCGCAGGTTATTGGCTTTATTGCGATGCACCGTTATTCTGCAGACAGATGCGCTGCGTTCTAAAAATTGAAAAAAGTTTAACGAGGAATCGATTGATCCTCGAGGAATGCAAGCGATCACACGAGTAGTGAAAACACTCGTGTCCATCCCTAGTAGCTATTGCACTAAATGGTAACACTTGAATACGTTATGCAAATATGCAACTTGTTTGTTGAAATGTTAATAAATGGGAGCTTCCTCAAGCAGCCATCTCTTTCCCGACAATCCCCTCTGTGCACGAATTCTTACATATGGTAATTAAACATTATAACACCTGCGGCTTATAGTCCAGTGCGGCTTATAGTGCGGAAAGTACGGTATTTATTATATTGCATCGCAAATCGCAATATTGGCCACTATAATCGCAATCGCACAATTTCTCCAAAACGTGCAGCACTAATTTGGTGCACCCAAAATATATGCTGGTGCACCTAGATGAAAAAGTTAGGCGCACCAGTGCACCCAATGAAAAAGTTAGTCTGGAGCCCTGTGCCATATGTTTTGGGTCGTGTGCATCAACTGAATGTAGTCCTCTCCTTTTAGCTGTTTCTTTCCCCTAACTCCAAAATATATCAAAACTATCTTTGGAGCTGCTAAACACTTGTAAAGGTTCACTAGCAAGCTGCTCACGGTGTATTTCTGCTGTTTGGCACTAGCAGCTTAGCTTACAGTATTGATATACAGTGGAGGAAATAAGTATTTGATCCCTCACTGATTTTGTAAGTTTGCCCACTTACAATGAAATGAGCGGTCTATAATTGTAATGCTAGGTTTATTTTAACAGTGATAGACAGAATATCAAAAGGAAAATCCAGAAAATCACAGAAAAAAAAAAGATAGAAATTATTTTGCATTTCATTGAGTGAAATAAGTATTTGATCCCCTATCAAAACATTGCTTAGTACTTGGTGGAGAAACCCTTGTTGGCAAGTACAGAGGTCAGACGTGTCTTGTAGTTGATGACCAGGTTTGCACACATCTCAGGAGGACATTTGGACCACTCCTCTTTGCAGATCCTCTCCTAATCTTTAAGGTTTCGAGGCTGTCGCTTGAGCTTCAGTTCCCTCCACAGATCTATTGGATTAAGGTCCGGAGACTGGCTAGGCCACTCCATGACCTTAATGTGCTTCTTCTTGAGCCACTCCTTTGTTGCCTTTGCTGTATTTTTAGGGTCATTGACGTGCTGGAAGACCAATCCACGACCCATTTTTACGGACCTGGCTGATAGAAAGAGGTTGTCACCCAGTATTTCATGGTACATGGCCCCATCCATATTTCCCTCGATGCAGTGAAGTCCACCTGTCCCCTTAGAAGAGAAACACCCCCAAAGCATAATGCTTCAACCTCCATGCTTGACTGTGGGGATGGTGTTCTTGGGGTCATACAGCGGGTGAAATAAGTATTGAACACGTCACCATTTTCCTCAGTACATATATTTCCAAAGGGGCTATTGACTTGAAATGTTCACCAGATGTTGCTAACAACCCAAGTGATCCATACATACAAAGGAACCAAAACAAATACGTTCACAAATTAAGTTATATGTAATAATGTGAAATGACACAGGGAAAAAGTATTGAACACATTAAGAAAGGGAGGTGCAAAAAGGCATGGAAAGCCAAGACAACAATTGAAGTCTATCAGTGATTAAAAAGCAATCCAGCCCCTTGTCAGTGCATATAATATCAGCTGGTTCAGTCCCAACTGATGGCCTACAAAAAGGTATCATTTCCAAGGTGTCACACAAGACATCTCATGATGGGTAAAAGCAAAGAGCTGTCTCAAGACCTTTGCAACTTCATTGTTGCAAGACATAAAGATGGCATTGGTTACAGGCGCATTTGTAAGCGTCTGAATGTTCCAGTGAGGACTGCTGGGGCCATAATACGGAAGTGGAAAGACTATCATTTCACCATAGCTGTGCCTCTATCAGGTGCTTTTCACAAGATTTCTGAGGAGTGAAAAGAATGATCAGAAAAGTTATCCAAGAGCCAAGGACCACTTGTGGAGAGCTTCAAAAAGACCTGGAATTAGCAGGTACTGTTGTCTCAAAGAAAACAGTAAGTAATGCACTCCTACGCCATGGCCTGTATGCACGCTCACCAAGCAAGACTCCATTGCTGAAAAAAAAACATGTTAAAGCTTGTTTAAAGTTTGCTGCACAACATTTTGAAAAGCCAGTGAAATACTGGGAGAATATAGTGTGGTCAGATGAGAGCAAAACTTAAGAGTTTGGATGCCATAATACACACCATGTTTGAAGGAAAAATAGCACTGACTGCACATCATCCTAAAAACACCATACCAACAGTGAAGTTTTGAGGTTCGGAACATCATGGTGTGGGGCTGCTTATCAGCAAATGGTACAGGCAATCTTATCGAGACATTCTTGACCAAAATCTGCTGCCATCTACCAGGGTGATGAAGATGAAACGAGTGTGGACATTTCAGCAAGACAATGCTCCCAAACACACAGCCAAGGAAACCCTCAATTGGTTTCAAAAAAATAAAATAAAGCTGCTAGAATGGCCCAGCCAATCACCTGACCTAAATCCCACTGAAAATCTATGGAAAGAACTGAAGATCAAGATTCATGTAAGAGGCCCACGGAACCTTCTAGATTTGAAGACTTTGTGTGGAAGAATGGGACAAAATCACACCAGAGCAATGCCTGAGACTAGTCTGTCCGTACAGGAGGCGTCTTGAAGCTGTCATTACCAACAAAAGGCTTTTGTACGAAGTATTTAATAAATATCAGTGAGTGTGTTCAATACTTTTTCCCTGTGTCATTTCACATTATTACACATAACTTAATTTCTGAACGTATTTGTTTTGGTATCTTTGTATGTATGGATTACTTGGGTTGTTACCAACATCTGGTGAACATATCATGTCAATAGCATCTTGGGAAATATATGTACTGAGGAAAATGGTGACGTGTTCAATACTTATTTCACCCGCTGTATATAGTTAGAATTCCTCTTCCTCCAAGCATGGCAAGTCACTATGATACCAAAGAACTTGATTTTGTTTTAATCTTACCACAGCACCTTCTCCCAAGCATTCTCTGAGTCGTTCAGGTGTTCATTGGCAAACTTCAGACAGGCCTGTACATGTCCCTTCTTGAGCAGGGGGACCTGACGGGCACTACAGGATTTCAATCCATTACGGCACTGTGTGTTACTAATGGTTTTCTTAGTGACTGTGGTGCCAGCTGCCTTGGAATCATAAACAAGCTCCTCCTGTGTAGATCTGGGCTGATCCCTCACCTTTCTCATGATCATTGATACCCCACAAGGTGAGATCTTGCATGGAGCCCCAGACCGAGGGAGATTGATGGTCATTTTGTGTTTCTTTCATTTTCGAATAATCGCACCAACAGTTGTCTCCTTCTCACCCAGCTTCTCACCAATGGTTTTATAGTCTATTCCGGCCTTGTGCAGGTCTACAATCTTGTCCCTGATGTCCTTAGACAGCTCTTTGGTCTTGCCCATGATGGAGATGTTGGAGTTTGATTTATTGACTCTGTGGACAGGTGTCTTTTATACAGGTAACAAGTTGAGACAGGTGTGTTTTATACAGGAAACTAGTTGAGTTTAGGAATACTTTTTTAAAGCACGAGGACTAATCTGTGGGAGCCAGAATTCTTTATGATTGGAAGGGGATCAAATACTTATTTCACTCAATGAAATGCAAAATAATTTATATCTTTTTTTTTTATGTGATTTTCTGAATTTTCTTTTTGATATTCTGTCTGTCTATCACTGTTAAAATAAACCTAGCTTTAAAATTATAGACCGCTCATTTCTTTGTAAGTGGGCAAACTTACAAAATCGGTGAGGGATCAAATACTTATTTCCTCCACTGTAACAAGGTTATGGGAATGGTGAGAGTGAGCCAAACCTATGAAGTTGTGGATCTTAAAGTCTTCTTACCTATGATCATTGCCATGGCGCTGCTGTTGCATTGCCCCAGCGCTGAGAGGATCTGGCTCATGATCTGCTGGTTGGCTAGCACCAGGTCTGCTACCCCCGCAGGAGGCCCCTGACTGGAGGCCGAGCCCCCGGCCACGCTCTCCTTGCTGCCGCAGACCTTCTCCTCGTCAGACACACTGCTGTCGGCCGCCCCGCTGCCCACAGGAGGCAGCCGCCCGCTGAACTCCCTGTCCCCAGACAGAGGCAGCAGCACCAGGGCGTTGACCAGCTTCAGCAGGTCGAACATCAACTGGTCGCGCGTGGTCTCCCCGCACACCGCCTTCACGTCTCCAGGCCGGATGATGTTAGCGAACAGGCCTCCGAAGCAGGCCCGCGCGCCCACAGAGCTGTCCGAGCCGCTGCGGGACACCAGCTTGTCGGAGCAGGTGATGTAGTGGTGGACCAGGAAGGTGATGGACTCTATGACGGAGGAGATGGTGGCCACAGACACCACCTCAAAGTTCTGCTCCAGAGTGAACTCCAGCAGCTTGACCTGGGCGTCCAGCGGTCCCTGGCCTGACTGGAAGGAACCCCTAAAAAAGGATCAGGAGGAATTATTAGTTTATTAGTCAATAGTAACTAGCGGCGGATTTCCTCAACATTTGAACAGAAGTTTTCATTTAGACTAGTCGACTAGGCGGGTCGGCCGACAGGTAGTGGATAATGAGGAAATGGTCACCGATTTAGTCCAAAAGTGAATTCGACAACAAGCGTTCTCCAAAAAAACAATAAATATATTGATAAAAAAATAAAAAGCGTTCTCCAAAATCCGTGACTCCACCTTTTAATGTTCAAGTTAGCACATGCTACTTAGTACTTTCCCACGTGCAGGGCAATTGATTCATCAAATGCTAACCAACTAGCATTTCTGGTGCCGACAAGTGAGGCAGCGAGCGTTTACAAACGTTTAATCGAGTAGTCAAGTGCATCCATCCATTGCTGTAACAGGCAAAACATTATTGATTTGAAAAGACATTTCCAGAGAAGTGATAGGTGCCTGTACCTCTCGGTGGACAGGATGTGCATGATCTTGAGCAGGAACTCGCTGAACATGTGTGGGCAGGTGGAGGAGAGGTGGACCTGCAGGCGGCTAAGGAACTCGTGCATGGCCTGTGTGGCGGTCGGTCCCACCTGGGAGCTGTGCTGGCTGGTGCCGTTGGTGCTGCCGCCCGACAGGAAGCGCACCAGCACGTGCACCAGGGTGGGGTCGCACACCATCTGCTGCGCCGTGCTCTCGTGAGCGCTCAGGCCATTGCTGGAGGCTGCCGGGTCAAACACACACACACAGGCTTTAGAGAAACTGTTCCAACCATGGTATCTACACATTTTTGAAGTACAAATTTAATGACTTTTAAGACCTTTTCATGACCTCTAAAAGGGAAAATGTAATATCAATACCGCTGCAAAAAAAAATCGAGACTATACACTATATACTCCATTCATTATGAGTTTTATTCAGTTTGAGTAACAAATGGTAACAACAGCCATCTTACCAAAAACAAAACTTATGGTAGAAGTTATACCATACGTTTTTGGTCTGGTGTTGGAAGTTCCAACACCAGACCAAAAGAAATCAACTGTTGAATTATGGAGGGGGAAAAGCTCAGTATATAATGACCGATGCTTTCAGGATCACTATGCATTCGCTTAATACTGTTGTTATGACTGGACAAATCTTTTTTTTTTTTTTTAACAATTCAAAGACATTGTTTTTTTAGTTCATTTATTTTCTTAATTTAGAAATTATTATTAACAGCAAAGAATCCTTTTGAAAGGTAGAGCTAAAGAAAATGGGGATCCGTGGCTATAACAAAGATATAGGATAAGAAGTTTCTTTGATTTCATGAGTAAAGATTAACTGACTCCTTTTTGTATATAGGGGAGAGTGTGGTGAGATGTGCCACTTTTTACTCAAAGTGACTTTAAAGTTCTCCTATTATACTACTTTTCTGGTCTTAATTTCTCATTAATGACTCCTATAGAGCAACCTGATACAAATCACATCACAAAAAAACATGTAGATTTTCGGGAAACTCTTCCTCTCATCTGAGCGAGCACAGCAGTCTCTGTCCACACTCGGCTTTGTGCTTCTCCGCCCCCTCCCCCCCTCCTGCAAACCCCACTCCGTTGTGATTGGTTACCTTCCTTCCGGTACATTTTCAGCAGCGCACGGGCAGATTTGAGAGCAGGAAGGTGGGGGCATGGCCGGAGCGCGCCACCACGTTGCAGCATTACCATATATGGAAAAATCCGGAATCGTGACGACACGATGGCAGGAAATTTGAACCGATTTGAACACGTGATTTCTCGACCGGCTGCCCTAGTGTTTAGCACTCTGCACAGCCACCCCAGACGGTCAGCAGGGAATACGTCTAAATGCATGTACGTAATTATTTGATACGCTAGTATGGTTAAACATGACTATAAATCATTATAACAACGTTTATAGGTCATAAAAGTCGAAAAGTATCATAGGTCCACTTTAAAGTAAGGCCTTGACAGTAAAGTCTCCAACTCAAATATGTACATATATTTCAGGGTGTTGTGCACCTTCTGAAAAATGGAGACACTGTGTCAGATGAATTAGAAGCTATTGGAGAAGGACACATAGATTTTCCATAATTTATCCCTCTGGGATGGGCTTGTTGCTCTTTTTCTTTTATGGGACACATTTCTCTAATATAATGAGTGCATTTAAATTATTTAAAAATTAAAAGGGCCATATTACATTATATTTTTTAAATGTGCCACGGGCCAATCAATCAGTTTTTGACACCCCTGCACTAGTGGGTTAACTTTTTTTTTTCAAAGGGCCATATTACATTATATTTTTTAAATCGGCCGCGGGCCAATAAAAAGCGGGTCGTAGTTTGGACACCCCTGCTCTAAACCATCTGTAGGGCTTACAAAGAATGGCCCGAAAAAGAAAAAATACCCAGTGAGCGGCATTTGAGTGGACGTAAAATACCTTGTTGAAGTCAGAGGTCAGTGGAGGATGGGCATTAGGGCTGGCCCGAATTATTCGAATACTCATTCGGAAAATTAGTATTCGGAGCTTAAATTAGTATTCGGAGCTTCGTTTTTTTTTTTTTTTTTTTTTTTTTTTTTTAATAATTTTTTTTTTTCAACATTTTTTTTTGCAAGAAGCTAGTACTGCAATATAATGTCATCAAATTATTTTATATTTGGATATAAAAGTTAGTAATATTGTAGTAGTAGTATTGCTCATTTAGGAGGATATTACATCACTAAGTGTCATAGCGCATCCATTACTTCACCTCCGAGCGAGGAAAATCTTCAACAAAATATGCAGATACTGTCAAAATCGGTTCCAGGGAGTATATAGGGATTATTAACGTTTAAAAAAAAAAAAAAAAATGTAATGTTGTTTTTGATGGTGTGTTTTTCTGGAACGAATATTCGCTCGGAAAAACCAACGAATATTCGAAGCCTGAAAAATGGCAATCGGGCCAGCCCTAATGGGCATACTGGTTCGAGATGATAGAAAGGCAACAGTAACTCAAATAACCACTCGTTACAACCAGGGTATGCATATATACCATCTCTGAATGCAAAACACATCCAACTTTGAAGCAGATAGGCTACAGCAGCAGAAGACCCCACCGGGTGCCACTCCTGTCAGCTGAAAACAGGAAAACGAGGCTACAATTCTCACAGCATCACCAATATTGGACAATAGAAGATTGGAAAATCATGCCTGGTCTGATGAGTCTCGATTTCAGTTGTGACATTCAGATGGCAGGTTCAGAATTTGGCGTAAACAACATGAAAGTAGGGCTGCAACTAACGATTATTTTAATAATCGATTAATCGGTCGATTATATTTTCGATGAATCGGATAAAAAAATAAGAAACATTTCGTCACCCTCTTAAAATAATGGCCTAAGTCACTTTTTGGCCAAAATTTTTTTTTTGCTTAAATCAACTCCTTATGATGCTGGCCACCTCTGGTAAAATGGCCTAATTCCTCAGTTGAACAGATCATGTGATTTTACTTGACAGAGGCCATTATACCATATTACCAGAATGTCAAGAGTGTGTTTTAGGCCATTTTATTTTGCCTAAGTCAAAAGAAACTGTTAATTTTTTTTTTCAAGGACATTTCACAAGTGTGTAAAATGGCTTAAGTCACAAGTTAAACATTAATATAAAGGGTTTATTCCCATTATGTTACATAATTGACAGAAATTGTTATTACAATGTCAAGAGTCATCTTTTGACATAACTTGTTTGAGTGAAATTATTAATGAATATCGTATATTCAATCTTTGAATAAGTTTTTTGTGTTTCCTGAAAACACTGAAAAAATTACTTAGGCCATTATTTTAAGAGGGTGACGATTTGTAATTGCCGCATCTTTATTCAAAAACTGAACATTACTTCAAATTCACAGTGCAGACTGAAGTGTCAAAACATCAGGCTATTGCTCCAACGTCCCGGAACCATTAAAAGTGATATTAAATGATAAAAAAATTAAAATAAACTTAACTGGGATAACACAAAAAAAAACATACAATGTATGATAAACATTTATACGGTATATAAGGGATGTCCATGGTAAACCAGTCAACCGATAAGATTTTTAACCGGTAAATACTAACGGTTAAAAAAATTCAATCATCTTAATTTCTCTCAGACGAAAGGAGATTGTTAATATTTATTGATATTGATACCATTTTCGAGACTCCTTAACGATCCAAGTCTTTATTGATATCACAATTGATACTTTTCTATTATTTTGTTGAAATAGAACTTGTATTATTGCTTTAATTGCTGATATGATCATAGCTCAAGATAGGACATTAAACAGGTCATAATTCCATCTTTACTATCTATTTTATATTGCTGGGAAAACAAGTTTTCGCCAAAATCTCAATTTTTTTTTTTTTGTGTTGCATTTGAACACATCAATCATATTACTGAGCCGGCCTGAACACATCACATTTGACATGTTTGCTACTTTTTTTAAGCTAACTAGCTCTATATCCTTCCGATTTTAACATGGATTTAAAAACTGGATTACTATTTTTAACTGACGGGACTTTCTACACCGTTCGGTTGTGTGATGACTACCGCTGCTTTGAATGACTGTTGATGCGCCGATGCCGACTCTCCGAGCCTGTCTGCACACCGTCTGCAGCAGCAGCTGACGACAGTTTTTTTGGACTAGACGGATACTGAGTTGAAGGAGTTTTTTTAACCCAAAGACAGCAAAGGTACAACACTTTTATATAGGCCTACAGTCCAGTGTTAGATATGACCAAAATACAAACTGTGGCCGCTCACACTTTAGCTTTCCCGCACCGCTTCACGTGCGGAAGCCTCGCTGTGGGCGTGTATGAACCTGTTGGCGGCTGGATGTAAACAGTGCCGCGCCTACAAGTGACTTATTAATCGCGCGACTCAACGAATCGATGACCAAATTTGTTGCCAACGCTTTTAGTAATCGATTTTAATCGATTTTATCGATTCGTTGTTGCAGCCCTACATGAAAGTATGGATCCATCCTGCCGTGCACCATCAACCATGCCATGTTCAAAGTCACCTAAACCCCCTTTCTTTCCCATTCTGATGCTCGGTTTGACTTCAGTACATTGTCTTGACCACATCTAAATGCCTAAATGCATTAAATTACTGCCATGTGATTGGCTGATTAGCTTTTTGTTTTTATAAGACATTGAACAGGTGTACCTAAAAAAGTGGTTGGTGAGTGTATGTACGTGTGTAATATGATGTTTATTTGTGAATAGCAAAATATTAAAAAAAAAGGGTCTGACTGAAAGTAATGTTGAGGAGAGACAGTAGCCAGTGAGAGCAGTGCACTTACAGCAGGCTGGCATGTTGGTCATGAGGGTGAGAGAGTGCAGCACCAGACACCACGTTCTCAGGGAGGTGTTGGGGTACCACGCCAGCACTGTCAGGAAACTGCTGATGGAGGCTGGAGACACACACACACACACACACACACACACACACACACACACACACACACACACACACACACACACACACACACACACACACACACACACACACACACACACACACACACACACACACACACACACACACACACACACACACACACACACACACACACACACACACACACACACACACACACACACACACTTAATACAAGAAAAATTACATTGCATTGTAACATAACAGTCTACATACAATGATTCTAGATTTTGATGGTACGACGATTAAAGTTTGAGGAAATAAATCAAGGTTTCAGGATTACAATGCTTTCACAACACTACAGATGTATTTAATTACATGACTGTTTTATAATTAAAAAGGTTCTATTGTATCGTGTCCGCAAACCGATTATTAATAATAGAAAATTGGATTCCCTTTATTGATGCCGTAGGGGAACATATGACTAATGTGGGTTGAACTAAAGTGTTACTATTCTTTAGTGTCACAAGTGTGTGTGTGTGTAAGTGTTGGCGTGCTGACCTTGGTTGAGTGGGATGGTTGGCACTCTGCTGGCGTTGAACATGAAGATGTCTGAGCCGCTCTCTTCACTGACAGTGGAAGACGTGTTGAGACTCAGTGTGAGCCACAGCTGCAGCAGGGACTCCAGCTGAGAGACAAGGAGAGCCTTTACAAACTTGCCCTGCGTTCCAAATCGCATACTTTCTATATTTAGTATGGTAGAAAAAAAGATTTAGGATGTCCCGATTCTTGTGGCCAGATTTAGGATGGTTAGAAAGACCCAGATGTCTACTACATCCGGCCAAGATTTTTAGTGTTGAAAACAGCATCCTATTTGGTCGAATCTGAACTCATAATCCAGTGTGCACCTGAAGTGATGTCACATTGACGGAGCCTCTATATGAAAACAAACGGGGATGCGCCGGATATAAAAGCAAGAGGCAAGATCAAGGCGCAATGTTATGATGAAATAAAAGAGTAAGAGTATGTCCCAATAGTATGCCTACTGCATCCTAACTAGATTATTTTTATCGTCGGATGTAGTATGTAGAATAGATAAAAGAAAGAGTATGCGATTCGGAACGCAGGGTCACTTTGTTTTGATTAGACTTAAAATGACAAATGTTATTTAGTTTCAAACATTGAAATTGGATCCAGACTTTGGGAGCACATAAAATCTCCTACATGTATACGCTGTATTGTAAAAGCACCATTTCGCTCCAAGAATAGCCAGAAAATAGGGGCTGCGCTTCAGAAACAAGCCCCAAAGTTGCATATTAAAAGCTGACATGGCAACACCGACGGGCAGGGTGTGAGAAAGACAATACTATTGGGCTACCTGGGGGTGCCTTTTAACTGTCTTACCCCGCCTCCCAAAGTTGATGCACTTTTTGAATTTCACGGAGGAGGCAGTTCAGTCAAATTAGGGGGGTCTAGTTACACTTTAAAGACCTTCTGCATTAAGACGGCAACCAAACATAAAGCCAAAAATACATAGGAACGGCATACAACCCAGAACATTTTCATCACCAAACTTGAAAAAAGGAAATGGGAAAAGATCTATCCACATAGAGTCAAGGAACTAGTAGGTGCATGAGGTATTGTGTGTTTGACGTACCTGTACGTGGTGGACCTGCAGCATAGAGAAGAGTTTGTTGAAACAAGCACTCAGCATGGGAATGGACGAGGGCTGGACCAGCAGGCTGCCGGCCGGAGGAGAGCCTCCTCCATGGAGGGCCCTCAGCAGGGAGTCATCAGTCCCATTGGAGGCCTGGCTCACTGAAAGACACACAACAAGCACATCGCACAACATCACACTACAATAACCAATTGGACTATATTCATTTTAATTCACTTTTAAACCCATATTATGCTCTTTTCCGAGTTCAAAATTGTAATTGTAAAGCTGAGTCTGCTCCGATTGGCCCTCAATCTCACTGCCAGTTAGATTCAGGGGGATCTGAGGGTGTGGCTTATCACAAATGGAAGCAGTGCTAAGTTAGCTTGGTAATGAGGGCCGCGTGGCTTCTCCTCTTATGACGCCATAAGGGGAGAGAAATCTGACTGCAGGTTTTTTTTGGGGTGGTTTCTCATACCCATATTAATGTAGAAAAAACATGAAAAGGGGCATTTTACATAAAAGTTTACCTTTCATTTGTGGTTATTTTTTTATTTTACTACTACAACATAGATTTGTGTCCCCAGGTTGTTGAGTTTTTAAGGTGTTATTAAAGAGAACATTTCCTGCATGCTTTGGGCTTGTGTGGTTACCTATGGATGAGTTTGAAGTGAGAGCTTGTAGGATGGAGTCGGCCTGTAGAGTTGCCATCATTTTGAGCATGAGCTCTGCTTGCTGTTCCAGGCCAACCTCTAGCCGGGCATCCAGCGCTGGCAAATAGAGAAGGAAAGGGTCAAAGGTCAGATGGAAAGAAATCCAAAAGTCTATTAACAAAAGGTTCCAGATCTAACCAAAGTTCAGCATGTGCTTACCTTGTGACACAGACACTGATAGACTTTGAGAGCTGGGCTTTTCGGCAACAACTGGGGGTTTGGACACTGGGATCCCAACCCCTCCAATGTACGGGTTGTACCCATACGTGCCATAGTCAGCACCCCAGTAGTCATACCAGGTACTGCTTATGGGCTGAAAACGGACATACGCAAGAGGGGATGAGGTACATGACAAAACACAGCACAAAAGATTACAGTCACTCTAGCAACAAAACATCAGTTGACACATTTAATTTGCCTTCAAACCAGAAATTGCTGATTAAGTTGCTCAAAGTAAAAGTGTGAAGCTAAACTCTATTTAATCAACTCCAAAAAATAGCCTGAAGAAAGCTCAATCACTTTACCTGTCAGTATTATTTAATTGTAAACTTTTGTTCTGTCCTTCAGCTTACATACAAGCAGCCTGCAAGTTGTTCTGCCTTTCACGGTAACATGAAGGGAAAGCTGCTTGTTCACTATAGCTCCTGATCAACAGTAGTTAAACATTGAACGAGGACATTAAGCAAGTTAAATCACAGAAACTGTGTTTGGTTGGGAAAAAATAACCTGATATTTCCAGAATTAAGTAGAAACTCAAATGCCTCGTTTAAACTGAGCAGCACAGTTCGGTTCGGCGTGGCAGGGTTTGGTACTGAACTGTAACCCTAGATTTGGCTTGCGTTTCCACTGCCGACAGCGCCCTTACTTGGTAGGCGGGGTTCATGTTTGACAGCGATAGCCGCGGTCAGAGTACATACAGTCTATTGCTCTGAGCTGTTGAGCCGTGGCAGCTATGAAACTATGGTGACATCATAGCAGCTATGTAGCTATGGTGACATCAAAACAGCGGGGCAGTGTAGCCCGCTTGTATATTCAATTTAGAGGAAAAACGCCACACAGTAAACAAAGAGCTGCGTGCCTACATTTTTCTGTAAACACAAGACTCTTCACTCTTGCCGAGGAGACTACACATAGCGGTTTATCTCTCACGCGGAAATGATTCTGTCAACCAATCAACAGACTGCAGTGTGTAGCTCCACCCATTTGGGCCGGCTTTGTACCCCAACCAAAGGGTCCCAAAAATAGGAGCGGCACGTAATTTTGGTACCCTTCCCTTACTTTTGACAGTGGAAACGCAAATAAATGCGTGCCGAGCCGCACGGAACCGAACACAGCTCAATGGAAACGAGGCTATTCAGAACAATCCAGTAGCAGCTCACAAGTACAAAAGATAGAAGTAGAATCAACATACCTTGAACACTTTGGCAGCGAGTGGATCTTTTTCCAAATCAATATCTAAAGGATCAATATCAACATCCATCAGGTCTTGTAGCAAGTCAAAGTCTATGTCTTTATCTTTTTCCATAGATGACAGAGGTGGAGCACCTTTAGATAACGAAAACAGCTTTAATATTGCCAAGCAAGCACACTAGGAAAACACACAAGCAAGAAAACCTCTTTCTTTAGCACGTCACTGGGCAATTTTAACGCCGATCCAGCTATTCGCTCCTGTACCGGAGGGAGAGTCAGGACAAGACTCAGCATGGACCACATTAACTATTTATGTGAGGGAACACAGTAAGGTCAGTCAAACAACTGATGGTGTCCAAATTGAAAGGAAAAAACATTATTTGTATATTGGAATGTCAACTGCATAGTGAACTAATGCAAAAGCCATAATGAAACTAATACAAAAGGCTCTGAATCTTCATGTTGAAACTCGCCCACTCCAAAAGGCAAAAACACAGACAATAATGATTCACATTAAAACAGTTGAGAACAACTGGAAAACATGCTGTGAAAAAAATAAAGCAAATACTTGATATGTTGTGTTGATAAAAATAGTGTGGGTTCATAAAGACATCAGTGTTGTGGAGTGAGTGTGTAGAGGGCTACCCACGCACTTTGGAATAGTGAGGAGGTCCCGGCAGTACCTGCCAGGATATCGGGCACCAGGGCCTCGTCTATGCTCTCTACCAGGGGGACGGCCTGGGGCTGGGGCAGGGAGTCAGAGTCAGAGTCGGCCCCAGCAGAGGAGGACGACGCCCCGGCCTCTTCACCCACCGCCGCCTCATCCATGGCATCCAGAGAGCCAGGAGATAGCAGCTCACCTGGGAGGGTTCACACATTTACAACAAAATAACACTTTACTTTCTTTCAATTATGAGTTTAAATAAAAAAAATTTCCCTTGCATTTTTTTTTAAATACTACTTTGCCATAGAAAAACTTTTTCCCCCTCTGGGGTTCTCCCAGAAACAGACTGAGTCTTATATACCGGTGTAGATTATACTCCGGATTTTAATTTATAATAAATACTACAACTAGAGACTCTGATCATTTGAAGTGGTCATTTTTTTCCAGAGCTGTTTCTACAGACCAATGTCTCTTCAAGTGTGTTTCCATCATTCATAAGGATGAATGAGAGACATGTCAGACATAGGAGGCCTTACTCAGGTCAAAAGATATGTGAGACTATATTTATTATTATTTTATATAGTTCATATACTGTATATATGAGACTTAAGGATGATCAGACTCAAACCCACCTCCCAGGATGTCCTGCAGCATACATGTGAGTGAATACTGGGCCCAGGCCCCTCCCCAGGAGATGTCCCCGCGGTTGAAGTCCGTCCCCACCAGCAGCAGCAGCAGACGCTCCAGCTGGTGCTCAGACACCACCTCACACAGGTGGATTGTGGGTCTGGTGGCGTTGGCTATCCGAGCCAGGACCTGAGCGGGGGGAGGGACAAAGGGGGGTTTATTTATGGGCTAACACACTTTAGAAATCAATGTACATGTTAGGGATGGGCCGATCAAATAGTTTGTATTGGTATACTATCAAATGAATGCTTATCTAGGCTACTAACTTAGCCTTGAGCCTCAGGCCCTTAAAAGAGAGATTTTACTTCATTGCAGTATGTTGTCTTGGAGGTAGGCTACTATTGAGTTTTGATTTAAATAGCCAGGACTTTACATTGGAATTCATTTGATACTATTCAGGTTTAAACTTTTGCACAAAGATGCCCTTTGAATTTCATTTGAAATGTTTGAATGGTGCCGACTGCCGACCATTAAATAAATACTGTTTAAAGTCCTGTGAGCAATAAAACTGGTTGTTGGCTATGTATTTCTACCTTTAGATTATTTGTTTCACAGTTGGGTATAATGCATCAGATGACTACTTTAAGCAAAGTACATCTAAAACAATGCATTACTAATATTTTATTTTAAGAGTGGGCAAAAGACCATATCTGACTGGTATGGATTGGAGTTATATAGCGCTTTTCTAGGTACTCAGACACTTTATAATAAAAATGAGTACATAGGCAAATTAGAAACAGATGTAGCATAAAGCCAACAGACAATAAACAAAAGCAAAGACAGGTGTATTAAAAGTCATATAAACATTGAAATTAACATATAAAATCAGGTGTAATATATGTAAAATAAATATGTAATGTTAATATCTAATGTAAATATGTAACAATATCATTGGCTGAAGGCTATTCTAAAGACGTGTGTTTTGAATGTGTCCAGGTGGGTACAGTCTGGAATGATGTATGTTCCCGTCTCTAATGCGTGTGTGAGGTGAATGATACCTTGCAGACAAAGAGCAGCAGGTCGGCGTGGCAGGTGAAGTCCATGGAGAGCAGGAAGAGGGCCAGCTTCTGCACCACAGAGATGCAGCGTTCGTGGGCCAGGGTGAAGGGCAGAGGCTCCACTTCTGGAGCTTCTTTGGCCACGGTGGACTCTGTGTCCAGGGTGGAGCGGGGCCACTCGGCTGTCCGCCTCAGACGGATCAGGTCTTTAAAGTGCTGGAAGAGGGTGAGAAACATTGGGATTGGGGAATCATGAATAAACTGCAGTAGAGGAGCTAAAGCCAATTGCCAATTTTTCATTATGACGAGAAATTTCAAGAATAAAGACGAATAGTCCAAAATGCAATTGGAGATAGTGGGACATTTCTGTATTTTCTACTACAATTGACGTGCATGTATTGGGGCATCTTAAATTTTTTTTGGCATACTAAATAGTAGGGAAGTATGGGGATTGGAACGCAGGGAATGAGTGTGCAGTGAGAGGCGAGCGGGGCACCTTGGATGTGGCCTGTTTGAGCTTGGCCTGTTCCACCAGGAGTTTGTAGGAGGAGCCTTTGTTGCTCTGGATCTTCTCCTTCTCGATCTGCTCCACCAAAGCCTTCTGTTTTGCTTTCAATAGATTTAACTGCTGCAGTAAAAAAAAAAAGGGGGGGGGGCAGGATAAATATAAGCACAGAAGACAGACATGCACTATGCAGGGGGTTTCTAATATAAACAGGGTTCCCTCCAGCATTTTTACCAATGAAATTTCAAAACATATTCCATCACCTTATATAAGTAGAGTAGATGTGCCTGTTTCATTACATAATGCAGCTCTAACTGCCATGTGTTAAATTTATCATTTGAAAGCCATAAATGATTGAACACACACTTCCCACGCATTGTAACAGATAAACTAACTGCGCAGCACTAGATTTTAAACAATAGTAATTCAGGGCACCTTGATATATAACTTTAGACATGTTTGGGGGATTTTTATGAACATGTTTTTAAAAACTAGCAAAAAAGTTACGTAAATCCAACATTTTCCATAACATTCAGTTCATTCCAAATCCATTTTCCAGGGCAGGGAAAATTCATACCTTTTTCAGGAATTGATTGAGAATGGCAACCCTGTATAGCACTCGTAGCAGACACCGTTTGTGAGCGCTTGAACACAGAGGTTAGGGTGATGGTTGGTGTTTGAATGAGAAACATTTACCTGCTTGTGGTGGACCAGCTGCTTGCGGATCTTGCGGGAGTAGAGGCGGTCCAGGCTGCTGCTGCCTTTAGAAGACCTGCCGGAGCTCTGCGACTGAAGGCTGTTATTGATGAAGCTCCACTGAATCCCTGTAGACACAGACACACACACACACTCATCAGCTGACTGACGGGGACGCAGATAAATCTCACACACACACACACACACGCACACACACGCACGCGCACGCACACGCGCTGGAAGGAGTGTGAACTAAATGACCAGAAGGTTTATGAGTGCTTTGGGCACAACGATGAGATGGGAGTCTTACAATAGGTTGTCAACAAGTCAAAAATAATGATTGACTATTAAGTGTTTAAAAAAGGTTTTTCTGGCAGTTTTAAAAAAAATGTAATTGTACATTTTTCTAAATGGAACCATGTTCAAAGGCAAGTTAAGGTGGAGTCAGTGATTCTGGAGAATGCTTGATGTCAAAATCACTTTGTCAAAATCTGTGAATATCTCAAGCTACATGTCCATATATTGTGTGTGCGTGCTGAAAATAAATCCAGTGGTCAACACAGCCTCGGCTCTGTATGCAGGCATGTTGGTAGCTATGGTGGGCCCCCTTTGTCTACATACCCTTTGTTAAAATACCAGTTCACGGAGCCTCTGCTGTGTATTAACACCAGTACTGACCGGTAGCGGAGTGTGAGGAGATATTCACTGATGTGTTCATTTTGACTAAAAAGCATTCACCAGATTTGTGGACTCCACCTTTAACACTTGGTATGAAAATGGCGATGCGTCACTTGTCAATGACACAAATGAGACATTTGGAAGGAGAATAGTTCAGATCACATGCCTGTATAAGTTCTCTCACGCTCTTTCCCTCCAAGATGCTTCTTCCCACCTGAGGCTTCATCCTCTATACTGGCTACATAGTCCAACAGTCTGGAGACCAACATCACCACCCAGCTGATCATGGGGATGTCCAGCACACCTGCAAAACACACACATGAAAACACATCTCATCTCTCAAATGAATTACAAGGTGCATAATGTAACTTTGTCAGAGAAGTGAACATTTTCTAAGTTAAAAGGTTCAGTAAGCAGAATGTTCAGTTTAACTAACTTCCTGTCAGTGACTGCAGTTAGCAGTCCCCTCCCTCGTCCCTACGTTAATGCACTGCGGTCTTCAAGCAGCGAGTTATCTAGATCCGTAAGTGATAAAACATGATAAAAACCATCAAAACAGACATTGGGAAGGGTTTTTACCTGCTCCGCCATTGTAGGCGCATACACATTCACCCATCTGTTGCTCTCGGTTGCTCTGCGCGTGCACCGGCAGTGAGACGGGTGCCGGTTTGTAGCGTTCTCTCTTCTGATTGGTTATCAGTAGAGGGATCCCCGAAAAGTTTATTTGCCGATTCAATGCCGAGCGGGTGACTGAGAGATCGGCTTTATGAAACGCGCACACTATATAAGTGATCACTGTATGAATAAAGAGCGATTCAACACTTATATTAACATAAATAAATCGCTTACTTCACCTTTAAATTCTCATGACTGAATAAACAAACTTTAGTCACAGTAAAATTGGACCCCTTGAACACTGTTTTGAAGTTAGAAAGTTAAGTTAAATGTAAAGTGACACCATTGTAAACGGTTAGCACGCTGGTTTGCTTTTTACCGTCAGTCCTGCGCTGTGCAGAAGCTTGTGGCTGCTGCAGTGGAGACAGCAGGCTGTCCAGCAGGTTGAGGAGGCCCTCCAACACACCACTGTTACTCAGAGATCTCTGGCCAATGCAGGACAGCAGCATGAACACCCTGAGAGAGAAAAACCCTTAATGACTATCTGTATCAATCTACCACAAGCCTCAACATACACTCAGATGAGCAGAGAGCCAGGGATGTGTGTGGGAGAACACACTTCTATCAAAAGAGGTTCTCCCAACAAGTAAAGCAACAAACCCTCCTAACTTAAACATTCTCTATTCGCAGAGCTCCTACAGCTTAAGGCAGGTTAGATTTCAGATTTTTTTTTAAATACATTTTTACATTCAATTATTTTCGGTTATGGACAATTCTGCACAAGGTAGAGGGAGAACATTTAGTTAAATATGTTGTTTTAATTTGGTATGTTGTTATTTTCAGTCCAGGTCCTCCAAAATATAAATAATAAATAAAATAAAATGAATAATAATAATGTGTGCGGTGAGTGTACTTAGCGTGAGTATTAGCCCCTGTACCTGTCCTGAGGGAATATGAGCAGTTGTTCAGAGTTGTAGAGTTCTTGCAGTACGTTGGAGAGGAACTGGCCCCACCAGCGCTCCCCTCCACACAGCTGCACCAGCAGCAGCCCGGCGTGGAGGCGGATCTTGGGCGTCCCGCTGATGCACAGGTGTTTGAAGAGCTCCTCACAGGCCTGGGCATGGAAGGTACTCTGGAGCACCGAGGGCACCGAGTGGCCTGAAATACACACAAACACAAACACACACACACATAATTTACAGTTGGTGTCACCATGTCATTAAATGGAAAAGGGTGTTCTACTAAATACTGAAACCCTTGTCATGAAGGGGTTGAAACATTTTGAGACTGCAGAAGTCATTGAAAGTGGCATTTTGCGTCGGATTTCAAGAAACTACTTGTGATATTAGTTATGTTGAACTCTTGGTTTGTTCTTGGTTTATTTATGTATTTCAAACAGCTACAAGTTTGTAAATGTTACCAATAAACCTAATTTGCAATAAGGGTTGAATTATCTTGTTTACAACTGTCTATCATGTGAGAATCGACAGTGTTAAGCACAACGTTGTCCATCTGCCACTGTAAAGCTTCAAGAGGAACTTTTTTTTTTAACACCCTCCTATCCGGTGCCGGGGAATGGAACCAGGGACCTTGTGGTTACTGGTCGGGCCCCCTTTTTCCTCTATGACAAATCCTTCCACCTCATCAGACCTCGATGGACTTGTGTGTGTGTCTCACCGTTGTTGGAGTGCAGCAGTCCGAGCAGTGTGTCCAGCAGGTAGCGGATGATGGTCCTCAGCTGCTCGGTGGAGGAGTTGTGGACCAGCTCCTGGGCGTCCAGCGCGGCCCCGGCTTTGGGCAGAGAGCGGCGGCTGGTCCCCAGAGACACCCTCAGCCTCTGCACGGCGTGGTGGGCCAGGTTGAGCTGCAGCTGGAGCTGGATACAGTCCTGGTAGGCCGAGAACACGCGCTGGTCCTCCTCCACCACCTTGTCCGGTTTACGCAGGAAGTACTGGGCGTTGTTAGCGCTGTTCAGGGGAGGCAGGTCGATGTTCTGTAGAAGGGTCTCCAGTCGGTGGCAAGCCAGATTATACCTGTTCAAAACAAGTGGGATAAAAAGAGGGCCAAAATGTCAATTAATACACAAGCTGAAAATATAACATGTACAGTATTGTATTTTGTCTACATTTAATTTAATTTTGCATTCAAAATATGGTGCACCTTATCTCTACACTTTCTATCTGCACCGTGTCCCTGCACTACTGTTGTGTTTATCTGTGTCTCAGGTGTTGCTCTCTTCACTTGTGTTTTTCTTCTTCTATATCACATTGTTGAGAGGAGCGTGGGACTTAAGAATTTTATTGTCAAAGACTGCTGCTGTAAATGTTGTGCATATGACAAATACACCTCTTGAAATCCTCAAAAAATGCTCTGTATATTACTGTTAGAGGAACATTTGCTTGAAAAATACTGTTTCCTAAACCAGTGGTCAGCTGCTTCAGGGAATTACTGAGACATTTGGAAGAAGTTAAATTGTTAATTGGAGGATGATCTTGGAAGAAATAAAGTATAAGTATGAAAAAGAAAGTGCTTGATATGCTTAAGAGGCCGGCCCCTACCTGCACTGGATGTCCTCCTGCAGAGCCACCATCATGGCCAGGTGCTGGTCCACGTGGGGCTGACTGGCTGCCTCGCTCTCCCCACGAAGAGGGTCGTGCATCAGCTTCAGCTCGCTCTCCCACGGCAGGATGTACGTGTGGCCGTAGTAGAAACCTAATGGGATCTTTGCCCGAGCGTTGGTACTGCCGTATCGTCCAATAACAGTGATCTGAGGGGTTGCAGGAAGCAAACAGAGATTGTACACTGTTTAGTTTGACTAACTAAGGCATACAAAAAACACATTGACCATGGCTGCAACTAGGCCTGGGCGATTTGACCTCAAAACAACTACTGCATACTGTACTGTATGCTCAACTATTAAAGCTGGGATATTTTATATAATGAAAGAGCATATCTTAATGATAAATAAAAATAAAAATAAGGAAAATCAAATGAGCTATAATTTACTGAATATTTCAAACTGAAATCAAAGCATCGCTTGGAGTTAAAAAGTCACATTTTAGTATTAAAGAAGAAATCAAGTTCTCCAAAAACAGAAAAAAATTTAAACGTAAATATTACCATGTGAAAAGTAGAAAAATAACTTGAATTTCTTGTAAACAAATATTTTAAAAAAATCACAATGTACAAGAAAAGTCTATAAAACCCTGCTGATTAGAAGCAAGAGAGGGAGGCTGGACAGATCCCCAAACCGAAATAATCTACTTGGGGCAAGCTAACGTCGGGTAGAGGTTCTGAATTCAGTCAGTTTGGATGAATTGCCCAGCCCCTAGTCTGCAGCTATCCCAAAGCAGAAGGGTGGAGGTACCTTCATGAACCTGCAGACGGGAGGGGGCAGCAGGTCGTGCAGTATGAGGGAGTGGGTGCTGATGTCTGTGGCCACCACCAGCCTGCGCCCGTCCACCTCCTCCCCCAGGGTCCAGATGTCTATGGACAGAGAGGCCAGGTCTCCACAGGTCGGGATCAGGGCGTCGGTCAGCAGCACCGGACGGCCAAAGTCCAGCGTGACAAAGCGACGAGCTCCTGGGGGAAAAAAGAACAACCACTATTGAAGAATTCTACTTTGTTTTGTAAGATTCGTCTAAGTTTGAATTTTCTATTTATATAATGGTGCACCTTATCTTTATCTGCACTGTCTTCTTGCACTACTTTTGTGTTTATTTGTTTCTCAGTGGATGCTCTCTTCACTTCTATTTTACATTTTCATTTTCATTGTTGAAAGGAGCCTGGGACTTTAAGAAATGCATTGCCAATGAGTGCTGCTGCTGTAATTGTTATGCATATGACAAATAAACCATCTTGAATCCTGAAGATCGTTGAAGTTGATAATAAAATAAAAGGTTTAACTTGCTATTGTGACATGTTTCAAACACTTCAGAATGTGCAATACTAAATACATGACACAAGACACCTTTTAGCACTGGTTGTGTGGTAAGTATGCAAGAGTGCCACGTGACCTACCAGAATGCATCCGCTCTATGATGATGGACTGGTGTGGAGGAGGCTGCAGGAAGTGAGACGCCTGGGAAATGGCCAGAGCCAGACCACTGCCCATGGGGCTCTGCAGCAACAAGAGAATACACCACTTGCAGTACATGTAAACACCAGTAAGCTTTAAATAGTCAGCGCTGAATAGCCTTGTTTCCACTGAGTGGTGCGCTTTGGTTTGGTGATTTATTTGCGTTTCCACTGACAAAAGAACTGAGCCGCACCTATTTTTTTTCACCCTTTCGTAGCGGTACCAAGCCGTGCCAAATGGTCCCTTAAGGGCTGAGCTACACACTGCAGTCCGTTGATTGGTCGACAGAATAATAATTTCCGTGTGCAGGTGAAGACACACCAGGCCGACTACCGACCGTCACCAGAAAATGGAGTCTGCCGATTCAGTCAGCTCCATTCTCCCCGACGTGGTCAAAAAAGTGCGGTAACACACCGAGCCAACTACCGACTTGCCGTACGTTCTGCGTTTGCGCCGGATGACATTAAGTAGCTGTTATCATAACGTAGGCTGTCATTATATAGGAGAGACTGCATGCTGCAGACACACACACACACACACACACACACCTGTGGCCGCTCCTAGCCCAAACTACCTCAACTATTTCTGAAAACATGTGAAAACGTTGTTCACAGATAATCTAATGCTTTGTGCCGTGGCCAGCACCGTTTAAGGGCTCTGAGCAATAAACTGAATATACTCTGACTGCAGCTCTTGCCGTCGTGCATGAACCCAGCCTACCAAGTAAGGGTAGTGTCTGCAGTGGAAACACAAGCCAGATCTAGGGTTACCGTTCCTAACCAAACCATGGCCTACCAATTTGTGCTGCTCAGTGGAAACCATGCACATGAGAGAAGAGGCAGCTGTCATTGATTGGTGTGTGTGTGTGTGTGTGTGTGTGTGTGTGTGTGTGTGTGTGTGTGTGTGTGTGTGTGTGTGTGTGTGTGTGTGTGTGTGTGTGTGTGTGTGTGGAACCTACCGGCTTGGCTTTGTGTGCGTTCTTGTGAGCAGCCAGGTTGACAGGCCCGGGGTCCATCATGGAGCCAGGGAAGAGGTGAGCCAGCTCTGCGCTGAAGGCGGCCGACACAGCCTCGTTGGGCGGGGTGAGGGGCGGGGTCATGAAGAGGGGCGTGGTCTTGGGGGTAGGAGGGATGACGTCAGAGGGGTGGATGAAGAAGCCCGGAGCCGAGACGGCGTTGGAGCCCACAGAGTTATGCATGGGCCCCACACCGGAGGCAGCAGCCGCCGCAGAGGTGGTCTGATGCAGCTTGGCCTCCAGCTTGGCCTTCTGTTCACAGCGCACAAGGAGATATGATTAACCACAGCGTAAAAACACCGCTGCTACCATTACAACAGCATTAGAATGCTCTTATTAAGAGAAGACATAAGAGACAGAAGTTTGACTCCGCCTTTTTTCAATTCAATTATTGTTGGGCATTTTCTATAGTTTCCCAGAATGCCTTGCAAAATGAGATACTTATACTAAACAAGATTACATTTCATTTAGAAAAGTCTAAATGAAATCTGGGACAATTATCATTACTGCTGCAAAACCAATTTTATATTTCCTCAAAATTGTTTCACTCTATTATCCTTTCATATTCAGGGTAGCTCAATTAGTGGAAGTAAAAAAAAAGAAAAAATAATAAGACAGTGATAAAAACAATTGGGGAAAAACCTATGGTGAACCATTCAACCCATCTCTGCAGCTTTCAGTAGCCAATATGTGTGGGAGCAGTCTGATGAATATCAGAATATATGAGTGAGTGAGAGAGAGAGAGAGAGAGAGAGAGAGAGAGAGAGAGAGAGAGAGAGAGAGAGAGAGAGAGAGAGAGAGAGAGAGAGAGAGAGAGAGAGAGAGAGAGAGAGAGAGAGAGAGAGAGAGAGAGAGAGAGAGAGAGAGAGAGAGAGAGAGAGAGAGAGAGAGAGAGAGAGAGAGAGAGAGAGAGAGAGAGAGAGAGAGAGAGAGAGAGAGAGAGAGAGAGAGAGAGAGAGAGAGAGAGAGAGAGAGAGAGAGAGAGAGAGAAAGACTTGTTCCTTCACCTGCTGCTGCAGCTTGAGCAGCTGCTGTTGTTTCTCCTGTAGGACCTGTAGCTGCTGCTCCGCTGACACCATGGCGTGGGACAGAGACTGGAGCGCCACCTGAGCTGCAGAGCTCAGAGCTGTGGACGCCTCACCCACCGTTCCTGTGGACAGGCCGCCCACCGCCGGAGTCACACCAAACGTGCTCACTGGAGCAGAGAGAATACAACTTCAAGCTCAGGATCACAACGCACTGCTTAATACTGCTCTTGTTCTGGAGTGGAAAATACTTGTACAATAATTGTTGTTTGGGTTAATTTATTTCTTATTTTAGACATTATCTTCAGGAACAAATCATGTTGATAGGCAGAGCTAAAAAAAATGATATAAACAAATGGGGGTCAATGGCTATAACAAAGACTCAGTTGTGATTTTCTTTGATTTTGTGAGTAAAGATCACGGTAACCGACTCCTTTTTTTCATATACCGGTATATATTTTATATTCTGCAATACGATGAATGACTCGGTATGATTTGGGTAAATACGACCACTAATGTAACTGTAAAGATGGTGCACATCTTTTGCATCTATGTTTGTTTGTATGTGTTTTATGCTAGGTTTTTTTGTGAATACATTTTCAATGTTGAACCCATTGATGCCTGATGCTGCATTAGATACAATGTTGCGTCGCGCAGCATCAGGCATCAATGAATTAAAGAATAGAAGTCTAGCTGAGCACTAGGGGTGTAACGGTACACTAAAGTCACGGTTCGGTACGTACCTCGGTTTTGAAGTCACGGTACGGTACAGTACGGTACGATTCATAGTTAAGGGAGAATGAACAGTTTTAGCTGTCAGTAACTAGCTGACAGTATGTAACATACAAATAAAATGCATAGGCCTAACCAATCTAAAAAGAATACTGCTGCAATTCTCCAATAAATAAAATACTTAAATACTAGTGAAGGTGCAGCATAAACTAAAATTGCAGTGAAAAATAAAGCCAGTGTTAATGCTCAGCAGGCTCTGTAAGCTGGTATGTAAAATGTCTTCTTTAAGGTATTTTTGACTTTAAAAAAATAAAATATGACTGCAGCTCTCTTAAACTCTGAAGTGCTTTTATAAATATAACAATTATCAAATAAAAGTGCAACTGCAGCATTAATTAAATGACAGCTTATGTATTTTCAGTATAAAAAAGAAAATACTGTCTGTGTTTGCACAGCTTGATTTCTCTTCACAGTAACGGTGATAGTATGACCTGGATGGTGCCTTTTCAAATGCGTATGCATGTTCGACGTGTTGGCTCCCTTTTATATGTCCATGGTTGGCTCCTACATAGGCGATCGCGGTGAAACAATAACCTGTGTGCCGACATTGTTCCACACGTTAATCACTGTTTTCATAATTCTACTGGAATCCGAAGTTATCCCTCAAGCGGGATTTGAATAACAGGGGGACGCCTGCAAGCTCCGGTTTCCTGTTGTCTTTCGCCATGCAGTTCGCTCTCTGTTCGATAGCACTGTATAACATTTTTATTTGCACTACTAATAGACTGTAGAAGAGGGGGGAACGCTGCTACAACTGCTAATAGCAGTGTTAATTAAGTCAGGCTGCTGTTGGCCTGGCGGGGGGTCTCGTTGGCCGTAATAATCATTTGCGAGCGTCTGCGCGGCACTGTCGGTCTGGTCTACCCCTCGTGTGCGCCTGTCTTTACAACCTCTCGTTTGATCATCCCATCAGCTGATCTGTGTGTCTGCGTGTGTGTGTCTGTGAGCGGCGCGATGCGCGTGTGCATTCGGTGCGCACTTGTTAAACACGGAAGCCAATGAGCAGAAGCATGACTAGCAAGCAAACGCTGAACTAATGGCGAAAATAAAACCAGCACCTGCTCTATGGAGATATTAAGGACTCAGTAACAGGGACGTTGAACAGGAAAAAGTGCTGAGCAAAACTAAAACTTAGAAGGTTAAAATCACTACGTCGCCGTGGCAACACAACTAATCTGTATCAACAGCTGAGACAGCGCTGAAAAAAACGGCATGCACTCGTTTCAGTAAGTTTACAGAAGTGCCACACTGCTACTGCCTTTGGCATTCTCAGAAGAACATTCATTTATTTTCAAGGGACATATTAATTTATTTATTGTTTTAACTGTTAAGTTATCTTGAAAACAGCAGGCTGTTGTAGGCCTACAAGCTTTATTTTTTTGTATTTTCAATGCTAGGCCTACTTTATTTTTGATGTTTTAAATTGAGAAATAGGCTAGATGAAATAAAATGGTCGGAATTTGCCTTATGTAGCACACATGTTGATAGGCTAATCATGATGTGTAGCCTATGTTAATTTATTTATTTTCAACAAGGCTATTTGCCTAAATTTTTTTTTTTTTAAATTCAATAGGCTAGCTTCAAGGTGAGGTGATTCAGATTATTCCAGAAATGAGTACTAGAAAGGACCTGTCTATATTAGATCTTAGTGTTTATTGTTTTTTATTGAAATCCACGTGTTTTTCTTCAATAGTTTACATGGCTTGTGTCTCCAAATTATTACAGGAAATTGTTATAGGCAGGACATATACGACAGCTGTTTACAGAGCACAGAATTAAACAGATTTCACCTCTCAAAGTGCACCAGATTGATGCATTTAACTTTAAAAGGATAAGGTTTCTTCTGCAGGGGGATGCCCCCAGACCCTCCTAGAGGGTCCATTCTCACCCAGCAGGATCTAAAAATCCTGTGAGAAACACCACATGTACAAACGTACTGAATGTGAAAGCATAACCCTATGCCCTCATTCTTAACGGGCTGTCAAAAGAAGCTCATCTCAAATGGGGTTCGTTTTGGTAAATTTCTTCTAGAAATTTGATACGCACGCGGCGCGCATACTCTTCATCAGCTCTTACCACCGGGCCTAAAGAAAATTCTAGGGGAAACACTGAATAGTGATGCAAACGGAACACTTGAGCGGAGAGGTGTGTATCTCCTGCTCTGACCGCAGCTGGGAGGGACTGCTGCGTGAGGACTCGGCCGTCTGTCAGTGCTCTGGGAGGGGGCAGGAGCCTCCCGCTGCTCGTTTAGAAGTAAAGAGTGATACATGCTTTGGCAACAGAGTCTCCAAAAGTCACCAATAACACCAGAAAAAGTAGCTAGATTTGTCGCTAGTCGCTTTTTTGAAAAAGTCGCCAGAGGGGTCTGAAAAGTTGCTAAGTTAGCAACACTGCACCCTCATGCTGTGCTCACCATGGAGATAACAGACTCTAAATTGCTGGCTGCTACTGCACATGTGCGAGCGAGCCGGAGGCTAAATGGTCCGGGGGGAACTCCGACGACCAGTTTTAAGTTCCACACCTCAAAACAAGCCTGTACATTCGCCATATATTAACGCTATGTACGCCACGAACGGACCGCGGTCCACCTCTGTAACACCAAATACGTGCCTGTACCTTCACGGTACGGTACAAATACGTGTATCGTTACACCCCTACTGAGCACCGGTTCAAATGAATGAAAGCTCCAGGTTTACCGGTGAACATGCTAGCGTCGTCCCTCTCCACCCGCGTGCCATCACTGGTGGAGATACAGGTGAAGTGTAGGGGCTCCACCTCCAGGAGGCCAGTCAACGCTGTGAAGCTGCCGTCTGCTGCGGCACAGCTGCTCACCTTCCCATTCCCTAAGCGACACACAACACAGAAAGACAAACAGAAAACAGCTGAGTGTCACCGAACTCTGCTGCACATATAGAACAATTACATGATAGGACAGGGGATTCTGGTCAACGTTTTCTTTTCTTTTTTACTTTTTCATATCGTTAGCCTCATAGCATAATTGCCTAAATCATATTTACTCTACATCTACTCAATTCTACATCTACTTTTCGTTAGTCTAATAGCATAATTTCCCAAGTCATATTTTAAGGGTTATAGAGTAGGGTAAAGTAGATGTGGAGTAGAGTAGATGTAGAATAGAGTAGATGTAGAGTAAAAGTAAAGTAGATGTAGAGTAAAAGTAAAGTAGAGTAAATATGATTTAGGCAATTATGCTACGAGGCTAACAATATGCAGCTGGTGTAATTTCCTTCTTATGTGTTTATCATTTTGTATGTTCACTCATAAGTAGTCATTTCACAGTTTGTCTTAATTGTATTTATTACATTTGTGCTTAATATATATATATTATTTTATTTCATGATTTGTTTTGGAATTTGTAATGGCCACAAAAAATGAGCCCTGAATGTATAAGTGAAATCTATGTGAAATTGAATTTCTCAATTAAAGAAAGAAAAAAATTATTACATTACAGGGAGATACAATAGCATTTTATTTGCAGTGCTAAATTAAGTCCAGCAAACTGTGAAGTCTTAAAAATACATATGGACTCACTATATTGCTACTTTGTTTTGACATTTCACTTGAAACTTTTATTTATCTTGTATTTGAATAATTTCTATTATTTCTATTTCGGGTCCACCAAATATATTTATTACATTTGGAAACTTCCTCGAGACCACTGAAACAGCCTGTTTAAGGGTGTTGGTTAGAAAGAAAAAGTGGGCAACACATGGATATGGCTGTAAAATGATCTTGGCTAATACCTGAGAGGATGTCAGAGAGGTCGATCTCATCCGACTGGACTCCGATGCTGCTGTTATAGGCGTTCTTACAGGAGGAGCCACTGACCTCCAGGTCAAAGAGCACAGGGTCAAACGGAGAGCTGTACAGGCCGTACCTGCACCGGAGGAGGGAGAAGGAGACAATCAGGTTAAGGTCCAGATAGCAAGGAAGGAAAGGACACTACCGATTAGGCCTGTGCTAAAACAGGTATTTATTTTCGTGATATCTGTATCATATCGTCAGCTCCAGATTCAATATTTTTAGGGAGAAAAAAATGAAGGTTTTAAATGGGCTGTGAACTACAACCTCCGCTTGTGTAGATGTCGCAGTACGGCTAGTGGCCGGGTCTTGAATTTGAATGAAAGTTTGCGCTTAATTATCAATATAATGTGATGTATTAAGACCGCCCAGATCTTACACAGCCACTTGTGTAATATATCATCATATCGTTAGCCATGTATCGTGATGTGTGTTGTTAAGTGAAGTCCTTACAAATACACGGCCATACTACTAATGAGACAATACATAGTGCTCTAAATGAGTGTTGGGGTCAAAAACAAAGTCTGTTCTAAGTGCACGAGTAACCTTGTAGTAGGCTTCTCTTAAAGTGAAGTGTTAAAGGTCACATATTATGCTAAATGCACTTTTTAAATGTGTTCCAACATATCCATGCGTCCACGGTGTGCCTAGAGACTGCCAAAATATCAAAAAAAATAACAATCTCTCCTTTTCTCACTCTCCCCTTTTCTGAAACCCCCACCCCTCCCCCTCAATATACTCCAGTCAGAATTCTCCCAGTTTCTGACCTCACAAACTGGAAAGCCAGAAGCTTCCACTGTGCAGCCCACACCCCTATTTCTTATTGGTCCACGGCCCTGACAGACAGAGGGCGAGGCGTATCTGGCTTCGCTTCTGGACAGGGGGCGGGGGGAGCTCAAAGATTGTATATTTACGAGGGGAGCTGCAGCTCTTTTTAAAAAATAGGCCATTGTGAGATTAGCTGAACATCAGCATAGTACAATAAATTATCTGAAAGTTTTTTTCAGCAAACAATTAAAGAAAAACGTATTAGGAACCACTAAGACCATATAATATGGTGTATAATAGAACCGAAAAGTGTATAATATGGGAGCTTTAAAAGATAGGTACCTGGTCTGCAGCAGTGCCTCTAGTGGGGTGAGGCGGTCTTGCAGCTGTCTAGAGATGGCGGTGAGCAGGGTGGCACAAGCCGTACTGCAGCCTGCCAGGTCCTCTTCCTTCACATAGTTCAGCAACACAAAGTACCAGAACACAGAGCCTGGAAGACAGACAACAGGAGGGGGGGAGGTGAGGAGAGGCTGGGGGGGGTAATGAGAGAGAAACTATGGGGGAACAATGGCTTCATGTTGTGGAGTTACTTACCACCTGTTGCTGCTGCAGGTAAATAAGGTATATTGTCTAGCAGAGCCTTCAGTAGACTCATGCCAAAACCCTGTTGACTTGGGTCTCCTTTCCCATTGCTACAAACAGAAATAAAAACAGCACCTTCATTATTTTATTTTACAACATGTAAACCAATTTCAAATCCCACCCCCACGCAATCAAGAGCAAACTACTTTAGCATGTACAGTAACTTTACACCCTGTTTATCCTGGGTTCTGCTGTGGCCCGGGAGACACAATGGGTTGTCCACTAATCAGAACGGGTTGACAGTTGGGTCCTAACCTCCCCCTGTCCATATGTCACAATGTCCTAGGCAAGACACTGAGCCACAAATTGCTCCCAATGGCCAAGCAAGCGGCCTGTGTCTTATGCCCTGTTCTCACGGCAACACGAAACGGTGCAAACGCGGAAAAATTCCCGCGGTTGCACTATATCATGTACATGAAAACAGCAAACGCAGGCATGAAACCGCAAGTTTTTGAGATCTACTCCAAGGGAGGATTTTTTGGAAAACACAACGGTTTTGGTTTCTTGTAAACACCGAAACCATTTCCCCTGATAACGCTGACGTCACGGCTCCACTTCACGTATGCATAGTCTATAACATTTGCTGTCAAAATACCCACACGCGCGTTATAAAGTTAGAAGACAACATAACATGCACCGCACGGTGTCTCCGCGGCACCATCACTGTGATCAGCGGAGAGTGACGTGCAGGGCTCAAATATAACACTCGCCGGTAACACTTTATAATAACTATCCGTTGTAACTCGTTAATAGATCATTAGTAAACTCTTAATTAATGATTATTAATGATTTGTTAAGTGTTTGTTAGTTTGTTAAGGATTTATAACAATGGTAGATAGTTAATAGCTTAATAATTGAATCAGTTCATCTGGGAGGTAATCCGAGATACCGACGAGGCTGAAATAGGCTATAGACTATACACAGTGCATGGGCAACTGAGGGCAGCCCCATTTTCAAATATTTTTAAATAAACTCAATACACACTGTGCATGCCATGGACTTGAACGTGACGTTATCAGTTAATCTCGGATTACCTCCCAGATGAACTGATTAAATTATTAAACTATTAACTATCTACCATTGTTATAAATCCTTAACAAACTGCTAACAAACACTTAACAAATCATTAATAATCATTAATTAAGAGTTTACTAATGATCTATTAACGAGTTACAACGGATAGTTATTATAAAGTGTTACCCACTCGCCAATTTAGTCTATAGTCTATTAGTAAATTATTGATACCATGCAACCGCCGCGCCACTTTGTCTGGGGAAAGATTTGTGCTCTGCCGGTTTTTCTAGCAAAATAAACGTGTGTCACTTCTATATGCCAGGGACACGGCTCTCTCTACATTAAAAAACACTATCCATAGTTCGCAGCGGTTAATTTACTGTTACTGTTCAACAAAAGGAGCATTAAGGCTACAGTCAAAGTATGCTTCACAGTAAAAGCATGTCACTGGCTAAACATTTATAGCATTTCACTGGACAAACGTGAGTTGACTTTTATTTTGAAGTACGCCTAACAGGAAAGATAGCCGCTCACAAAGCCCCTTCACTATCAGCATGTCTTCTATTTTCACGAGTTCAATGCGGTGAAATAAGAGGACAGAAAGCTTGTCATTTACAATACTTGTAACCCCAAGCTTACACCAACCACTGTATGAACGTTAGTGGCATTAATTTTCGGTTACAGTAAGGTTTTATGCATCAAATTGTACCGGAAAAGCTATCTACTACTACCTTGTACCGCCAACTGCTGGCATGGCATGCTTACTATAGCGATTTCGTCCCGTTTCCTCTGAAAACATGTGTACGAGTGAAGATGTCAGATAAATTGTGTCTGAACGGGTTTTTTTTTAAAACCAAAAACGGGAAAACTGTCACGTTTTCACCGTGAGAACAGGGCCTTAGCCCGCTTGCCATCAGCGTGTGAGTGTGAATGGGTGAGCCGTCTACATCATTATATTGGATTTTTTTTTAATAAAATGTTAAGAAAAGCAACTTGTCCATGTTCTTAGGATTGAGTAGCCAATAAAGAACCAGGCTCTCTTTTTTTTGTCAGAATGGAAGAAAGATGGAAACAAGGCAGGTTCATTTATACGTTATTACAGAAGTTTAAAACTCACCCAATATCAATTGAAAACAATGTTAGCGCTCACTTTTCCTTTGCCGTCTGTCCTACAGCTGAACAGCACTTGGAAGACATTTGGACCCCTTTCCACTTATGTACAGCTAGAATGTTCTGTATGTAAAACACAGTGGCTATCCTGGACATTGAAAGGTATTTACAGGTAGTGCTTATGAGAAGCTCCAGGTGTACAGGGTGGTGTAGTTCCCTGTATTGTCTTCTATATGAAAAGGTTGGGTGGTCATCTCTTAAAAAAAAGACGTGACGCACATTGTAGGACTGCACAATATATTGAATTTTTATCACGATGACGATATTGGCTTCCCACGATGACGTTTACAGGAATGTGCGATATTTGTGAGCGTGTGCTCCGCTGTGAAGCAAATCAATCACTCCCCAAACCACTCGCTGATCATGTGCCTGTCCATGCTCCAACCTGGCAACCCCAGGTTCCCCGAGAGCTGTCAATCAAAGTCCAGTGGCTCCGCCCCCAAAGTGTGAACTTTCCGCCCGCATAGATAGAAAGCACTCCACGAGCGAGCGGAAGCTGCTGCCTATTGTGCGAGGGAGAGCAGATATCTGCGCGTGTGAAATCACATACATCCCCTCGTGAGTCTCTTTTTTGTGTGCGCCGGATTTATAAGCCAATACTAACTCCATATCAGTGTAGAAGAGGAAACTGGTGGGTGTACCGTTACCGCGCTGATCTGCTAATATCACTGGTTTCTTCTTTGACATGCACAGCAGCATACAGATCCCGGGAATAGAACAATGGCTTACACTCCGCTCGTGATGACACGTTAAACAGCTGTTGCTACCGGCGAATCGCGGCCGTTTAATAACGTGCATAAATGATAACCTATTGCAGCGATCTAGGGCTGGGCGATATGGACCAAATCTTATATCACGATATAGGTAATTTTATATCACGATATGGATATATATCACGATATAGTATTTTTCCTTTAAATTCAATGGATTACAATAACCGTACTGAACTTTAATCACATTAGATTATTTTCATTTTTGCTTGGAACTTAAATTTCCATACAAAAGAAAAACTGGTGCAAAATACCACACCAGTCTGGCTTTAGTCAGTCAGTGCAAAATAAAAATGACAGCATCAACCAAATAGCCTACATTTTCCAATTGATAGTAGCCTATATCAAAATAATGAAAGACTTGAATTTTCCTGCAGTATTTGCTCATCTTCATTTAAAAAACTGTCAAAATTAACTAATGAGCAAATGTCTGGTAATACTTTAACTCCAGCTTCAACACAAATAATATTTTCAAGTTTGACATGTTTTAAAGTTACATAAAACCAGCCTTGCTGGCTGTCTCCAACAATAACAGCACGGGGGTGAAGCCCCGAGTAGGCTAAAGATGTCATTATTAGCCAGCTAGCTCACGAGAGCTAACCCATGTAGTTTGCGGCTTAAAACAAGCCAACTCTGCGTCACGGCAACCGCACGCTGAAGCAGCAAGCAAGTTTCCTTTGCCCGATGAAATTTTTGACCGTTAATACCAGCTGCTCTGCCACCGTGACACGGAGTTGGTTTGTTAACTTTAGTGACGGCGCACCGGAGCTATGGAGCTAGACAGCTAGAGCAACAGATGAGGCTTCTTCTGTTGCGGGTAGAGAAGCTGTATTGCAGCCCAGAACTCTGCTGCAGAGCCCCCGTGTGGCGCGGCGGTGTAACTGCAGTGTAACTATAGGGACAGCTGCCTCCCGCTCCATCTATGCTCCCTCCACATGAACTTTTTTTCTCCGCGACATAAACGGTATGGCCAAATCTCTCCCGGTAGACACTTTCATATCGTCCACGATATGATATCGTCATATCGCCCAGCCCTACAGCGATCGTGAAACTCTATGCACTTACTCACACAGGTGATGCAAAACAAACTCAGAAAAAGCACGTTTCAACCGTGGAATGATAGTTTACTGCGGCAACTTGCTCGCTCACACACCAGAGAGAGAAAGAAAAGGAAACTTCACTAAACAGAGGCTCCGGCTGACTGACGTCACCGCCGATAACTGGCAGTTATAATGTCATCCGCACTGAATAAAACACATCTTAAAACACTATAAGAAAATAACAAACACTGTAACCTGTAAACTTTTCTACAGTCAGTGCCTCTGTTTCACCGGCGTTCACACAACCTGTGTTGCTGAGTGTTACCTGCCCATTCCTGTGTCCGTCCTTTCAAATTAAATTCTGGCATGGCAGAGCCATATAGGTTGTGATTCATTTTGATAAGGCACCGCTCCTAGTATAAATATTTTAGTTATACATTTTGGCCACAATTTTACTTAGTTTAAAATCAAGTTTTATACACATCCATCATGCAGGTACAATGAGTGGAGTAAAATAGTTTATATTTTGCTTCTAGGAGAAGCAATGAGGTCAGGTGACTAAAAACCTTATTTGTCTGCAAAGATGTGTTATTTAACAGAAATGTAAAACAAGGAAAAGTTAAAGCAGTGCTCTGTGGATTTGATTTTGTGCAAAGTTTTGGTACAATATTTTCATGTATATTTTTCTTTGTGTAAATGCATTGATTTCAGGTTAGCACTGAGGATACATTTTTTTATGCAAAAATGTGTACATTAGCAGGAATATTGCATAGTCAATCACATGGATATGAAAGCAGTGTTGTGTTTACGTGACAATCCAATACAAATATTTGACTCACTAAAATTACTGAATAATCGTGATAAAATATCGTGATATCAATATTGACCAAAATAATCGTGATAATCATTTTGGCCATAATCGTGCAGCCCTAGCACATTGACACATTTTTATTTACAAAACCTTGACCGGGAAGCTTCCCCGTTATTTAATAGAAATGCTGCAAATCTCCAATCTTTATCAGACCGGCTCCACTGACATGCTTATGCTCTATGTCCCACAAGCCCGGTCTGAGCTGGGAAAGACAGCTTTTAGCTTCAGTGCCCCTGACTCCTGGAACAACTTACAGCAAAAAATGAAAATGAATACCATGATATCCTTTAACCAATTTAAACATACTATCTTAAATCTACCAAACCCTAACAGTAACTGTTTTAATTAGGCCGAATTGTACTTTTACCAATTTTATTTTATTTCCAGCCACTCTACACCTCTGTCTAAAATGTTTCTCTTTACCAGCTTGTTGTGTATTTGATGTATTTGCATTGTATATTGTGTATGTATTGTTGTTTTTGTTTCTCGACATCATTGCAAATGAGGGTCACCAATCAATGATATCTCGAGTATAAATAAAGGTTAAATAAATAAATAAATAAATAGCTGAAAAGAGCTTACAAGCATCATCAGTTAGGTCAAACAGGTTTCTTACCTAATGCAAAGTGCAAGGAAGCGAGCACATTTGTGAGCTATGCTTCGGCCGGCCTCGAAGAAACACATGTGCACAATATCCGTTAGGCGTGTCCGCGTCTTGGCCAGCAGGCCCTCCTTCCCCTCTCGTATGCTAAAAAAAAAAAGAAGGCACAGGATATATTACTTTATCACATGTGAAAGTGGCAGCTACTGTATGTGCGATCTAGATTTGGTAGATACTGTGTTACTTGCTGTGCTTTTCTTTTTTTATATATACTTTATTGTAGAAGTAAAAAATAGGTTATCATCTTACTGTTATTAACATTTACAGCATCCTACATTGTTTTGATGTATTTATATTTGTTGTGCAAAATAAAAATAGAAAAACAAAAGAAAGAGAAAAAAAATGTAATATCCCTACATACATACAGTCAGAGGTGGAAAGAGTACAAAAATATTCTACTCAAGTAAAAGTATGATTACTTGGATGAAATTTTACTTAAGTAAAAGTAAAAGTACTAGTCTAAAAATCTACTGACGTAAAAGTGAAAAAGTAGCTGATTTAAAATGTACTTAAAGTACAAGTTACTAGTTACTTTTTAACAGCGGGAGGGGGCAGGGGTCTCTTCAGTGTAGGGCATTATATATATAGACAAGGGGATATAAATCTTAAACTAGTTTTGTTTAATTAATGCAACACTTTTACAAATTAAAGTGCACAAATTAAACAAATCATGTCACCACACATGTTTGGATGTATACTGTGTCATTATACTTTAGCAGGGTTTTTCCTGCATAGAGAAAGTTTTGGCGCGCGCCAAAGCGGATTTATCCAGCGCCAAAGGAAAATCAGGAGCGCCAAAATGATAAAGATTGAGAATAAATATAGCTATTTAAAACCTCTCCAAATTCAGCCCAATTTAAGTCATCCTACTTGAGGGGCTGGGCAATAACTTGAATTTCATTTTCGATTACTATTACGGCTTCCCTCAATCATGAAAACAAAATAATCGTTATTAAACTATCATTGTTCCGCACGCCGGGGCATGCAGGCTTGTAAATGCAGCAAACCCTTTCAGCCGAGCGGTGCGTTCGCTCGGCCCCTCCCTCACCTGATAGTTTAGCTATCGGCTGGTCCAGAGTACGAGGGAGGTGCTGCGCATTGCCGGGTGTTTTGAAAAACTTCTAGATGACGAGAATAAAGGTAAAACTAATTGTGTTGCCTGAAAACTCTTCGGACTCACAACAAACTAAAATAATGTGCAAGATTTGTCACGCGCGGACACGTGAGTCACATACGCGACCGCGAGAGAGCGAGAGAGAGAGATAAAAAAAAAGCATATACGACCTGATCTGCACCTCTAAACATCCCGACCAATTTGTTTATTCACTGTAAGTCGAGTCATAGTGGTCTATGACCAAGCAATCAATGAATAAAAAACACAGGAGGTTTAAAGCTCCTTGACTCCTGCCACCACAACTGTCAACACTACAATGCAGCTGCCTATCCACCCTGCTCCTTGACATAAATAAATCATGCCCTTACATTTAATGCTATCAAAAGACGTGCCCTATCAACACCATTTACAACTGGTTATTTTTATTTTGACATATTTATTTTATTCAATTATTAAAAATATGTTTCACTTATTTAGCCTATTTCTATTCTCCCTGTTTTCAGTTCAATTAGGCCTTTGTTTAAAGTCCAAAGTCATGCTGTTATTAGAAAAAAACCTTGTTAAAAGTAAAAGAAATGCATAATGTTCAAAATTCAATGATTAACTGTCTTTAATAATCGTGATAACACAATGTGATTACTCAAAATAATCATGATTATGATTTTTTCATAATTGAGCAGCCCTACCTTCTTGCAATTTCAATGGTTTAGATCAATTAGAAACAATTAAAGTAATAAATAGGTAGACCTAGTCATTATTAGTATTTTGACTTCATATCTACAGGTTGTTTATTGTGATTTCATAAGCGTCAGTGAGCTCCATGGTTACGCAGTGATTGACAGGCTGACTGAAATGCTCTTTATCTGGACAGAAACTGCCCTCTCCCAACCCCACACCTTCTTAAAATACACGAACCGTTTGCCTTTACTGTTAAACATAGTCGCGACTCCAAAAAAAGTCGGTCGCATACTGACCCCCCCAAAGGCCCATTCTGAGCCAGGAAAAACCCTGTTTAGATAAGCAAATATGGAGCAAATAGTCTGTTAATGGGGAATGGGAATGTAACCTAGCAGACTGCAGCTGCAGTTCTAATAATGTAATTGTGTATAATTGATCGAAACCATGGACATTGCAAGGTTAGGCTGCTCGATTTTGACAAATCATAATCATGATTATTTTGATTGACATCGTGTAATCACAATTATTAGACAATTATTCATTGATTTAAGAACTGCAGCATGCACTTATTTAACATTTGAAACCATGACTTTTGACTTTAAACATATCCTAATTGAACTGAAAACAAGGAAAATGCAAATAACCTAAGTAAAACATATTTTTTATAATTAAATAAAATAAGTGTCAAAATCAAAATAAACCGTTGCAAATGTTGTCGATAGGGCACGTCTTTTGCTAGCAGGAATGTGAGGGCATATTTTAATGTATATCTCATGGAGCTGGCTGGATAAGCAAGTTGCATTGTAGGCTACAGTGTTCTTAATTGATGACTGTTGTGGTGGCAAGAGTCAAGGAGCTTTAAACTTCCTGTGTTTTTTATTCCTTTATTGCTTGGTCATAGACCACTTGGATTTGACTTAAAGTGAGTAAACTAATTGGTCGTGATGTTTTGAGGTGCAGCTGGGTCGCATATGACTTTTTTTTCTCTCTCTCTCACGGTCGCGCATGTCATCTGACTCGCGTGTCCGCGCATAACATATCTTGCACATTGTTTTAGTCTATTACTGTTACCTTTCTTCTCGAGCAATGGTTGACTTTCTGCCGTCTTCTGGAAGTTTTTCAAAGCTCCCGGCAACACGCACTGTCTCCATCCTACTCTGCACTGTTAAGGTGAAAGCTAGGTGAGGGAGGGGCCGATCGCAAGGCTGGATGAAAGGTTTGCTGCATTTAAAAGATCAAGTCTTCACGTGCGGTACAATGACAGTTTAACTAGGATTATTTTGTTTTAATGATAGAGGGAAGCAATGTTTGTTGTTATCATGTAGTCGCAATGTGTTAACTCCTCCTGTCGATCATTCTCTGTGTTAGTTTCCGGTATTGTGCCGTAAAAATAAAAGCCCCCCGCGATATTTCTTTTATTTTCTCTCCTGTCCCTATCTATTTTTTTACTCAGTAACGCAGGTGATATAAAATGTAGCGAAGTACAATACTTCAAAATAAACATACTCAAAGTAAAAGTAAAAGTATAGGTTTTAAAAATCACTTAAAAAATTACAAGTACACGAAAAAACTACTCAATTACAGGAACGCGAGTAAATGTAATTCGCTAATTTACACCCCTGTATACAGTATATAGATGAAAATAAAATAAATAAATAAAATAAATAAATAAATAAAATTATGTCATTTGCAGTGCTTGAGCTAGAGAGTCCAAACCTGCTAGGTCCGTTAGAGAAGACCCCGGCCAGCCAGCACAGGATGTCTAGTATGAGGCTCTGGGCGTGCTCCGTGGCTGTGCTGCCCTCCTTCTGTCCACACAGGGCATCCAGCAGCCGCTCATGGAAGTCTAAGAACTGCAGCATGGCACAGCGCTGGACTCTGAGCAGAACAAACCAACAACACAGTCCAACTAGTAAGTAACAATGATTTACGGAAAAAATGGTAGGATTAAATAAGTGTGAACTTCTTAAGATAAGAGAAAAGATAAGATATACTTTATTCATCCCAGCAGGGAAATAATAATTGATAGGTTTTATATAGCGCTTTATTGCCTAGGCACTCAAAGACGCTTTACAGAGTTCCTGGTTCAATTCGTTCACACACAGTCATACCGGTGGTGGTAAACTACGAGAGTAGCCACAGCTGCCCTGGGGCAGACTGACGGAAGCGTGGCTGCCATTCAGCGCCAACGGCCCCTCCGACCACTACCTCAAACATACAGCAATCATACACATTCACACAAAGCAAGGTGGGTGAAGTGTCTTGCCCAAGGACACAACAACCATGACACAGGTGGCCGGGCGGGGATCGAACCGCAAACCCTTGGATCGTTGGCCAACCCGCCTAACCACCTGAGCCAGAGTCGAAAGTAGGTGTTCCAGCAGCCAGCATACATATACACACAACACAACACATACAAATCTCACCCATACAAAAACATGAGCCCACAATACACAAAAGTGGCATGGATGGTCCATGTGCATAAGTAGCTGTTACTCGTAGATAAAAGTATAAAAATACTAGCTCTGCCAGTGCATAGTATGATCTCCTTTTCAGAGATGTAATTCCCATCATCAAGTAGGTCCTATTTGTCATTTGTGTATCTTGTTATGCTTTCTATTTTGTGTGATATTATTTTCTGGATCACAATTTCTGCTTTCTTTTTCATGTTTCGAAATTAATTCCAATCAATCGATCAAAAACAACTTTGCTTTTTTTGTGTACAGCATAGACGGAAAGGACCAAGGAGACATTCATCTGATTAAATGTGCCCTACCATTAACTCATCTTTTCTGTAGAAGGTTTCATTGTGCATATCGTTAGCCACATAGCATAATTGTCTAAATATTATATTGACTCTACTCTACATCTACTTTACCCTACTCTATAACCCTTAACATATGACTTAGGCAAGTATGCTATTAGGCTAACAAAGTAGATGTAGAGTAGAGTAGATGTAGAGTAAAGTAGATGTAGAGTAAGAGTAGAGTAAAGTAAATATGATTTAGGCAATTCTGCTATGAGGCTAACGATATGCACTCTTACTGGTAACTGTTCATTATGAAAACAATGTGAAGAGAAGCCGTAGTGCCCATCCCACCACAGTGATATCTGACCTTTCTTTGGGGATGGACGTCTTCTTAAACCTGCGGATGGTGACGGACACTTCCTGCAGCAGATCGCAGCCTCGCAGGTTCTCCACTTTCTTAGAGGGCGCTGGGCTGTCTGACTTCCCTGCAGAGACCTTCTCCTAAAAAGACATTTCAGATTACTTTTAGCACAAAATGTTGTGCCCACTTAACATTCTTGGAAAATGCGATAGGCATTCGATTAGCTAAGCTTGAATCGTCGAGGGAGGACCATGTTCTATTTAATAGTGTAACCTTTCATAGACCATTTCAACTGAATGAGCCCATGACGTCTATTTGAGTCAATGCTTTTCAAACACAATGCTATTTGTGGTGATACCTGGGACACTTTTTGTTTGGTTTAATTTTCGTTTTTATAAAAAAAAACAAAAAAAAAACATTATTTTTCCTTTGTTCATATTTATTTTTACACTTATAAATGCATAAAATAGACGCAACTGTGTTTACTTGTATACCATTATGTGAAATATATTATATCAACATTCCAAATAGGGATCTAGCTATTATTTTATGAAAGGCTTAACCGTGAAATATGAACCTTATGACATTTTTAAATGGACTAGAAGTTGTAGAGTAACTGTGTACCTTGGAGGCCTGGGCCCGTTGCAGTAAGGTAGACAGTGAGTGGGCTTTGGTGCCCTGGGGTTTGGCACTGGGCATTCTCAACACAGGCCTGGGGCTTTCCTCCATGCCCCTGTCACTCACCGCTTTGATGTGAACCAGGAAGGAGCGGTACTTCCCACCTGCCATGCCTGCAGAGGAGAGAGAACACAGACACTCTGAACTCCACATTCACCCTCAAATAATCTCTAGGGCTGTCAAACCATTACAATTGTTTAATCACAGGATTCTGTGGATTAATCACGATTAATTTTATCATTCGAAATATGCCCGAAAAAAATCTAATTTTCTCTGTATATTGTTGTATGAACAGATAAGATAAATGACAGAAGGTGGATATGTACATTTAAAATGAGTAGGCTTTGTTTATTAATTGAAAATCCAAATTATGGTTTTAATACTGAAAATAAATTTAAACCAAACCATAATTCAATTGGTCTGTCTCTTTACTATGTCTTTGGGCAAATATAGGATAGGCTATAGAATGCCATTTATTTGGTGAACCTATAGGTTGTGCATTCTTGAATACAACTTGATTACAGTCCGCGGTGTGTGTGTGTGTGTGTGTCTGTCTGTGCGTGCGTTTGTAGACGCGACCACGTCCTAGGGGACTGTTCATGTGTACCAGGAAGCCAACGTTATGTTGATGTTTGATCACACACACCTCTGAAAACTGCAGACGTTTGTGTCCTTGCGGGCTCTGAACAGAGCGGACAATGTTTCTCCTCCTGCCGCGGCAGTTGATTTTATATACTATCTATGCCCCCGACACAGACGTGACCGTTAGCAGTTTAAAACTTTAAAACACGGCACGGGCTAACATGTTTGGCTGCGCGCAGCTACTGATCCTGGGTCAGCCACAACGTTAGATGACTGTAGTACAGAGCCGGTGGGATGTACGGGGCGGATCATTCTGCGCATGCGTTAAATGCGTTAAAAAAATTTACGCTGTTAATTCCAGAAATTAATCATCCTGCGTTAACGCGTTAATTTTGACAGCCCTAATAATCTCCCATTCTATTTAGTATGGTAGAAAAAAGATTTAGGATGTCCAGTATTTCCCGCACGTTCACACAGCAGCGGCGGCGGCTGTATTTTCTCCGCCGCTGCTATAAAAATCCTTCTGCTCCTCATTTTCAATTTTTTTTTTTTTGGTACGTAGCTCCTTTTAGAAAATGGGCAGCGTGTAACGTAAATTGCGCAGAATAGAAAAAAGAAAGAGTATGCAATTTGGAACACAGGGTTAGTGGCAGGGATCTGTGAGCTAGTAAGCTGTGAGTGTGTTGTTACCTTTGACCAGCTTGGGGCTGGTCAGGCTCAGCATGCCTGCATGGCCAGAGAGGTCCAGCCCACTGGCCAGCCACACCGGACCACACAGGATGTCCTCCTTGTGGTCCTCAAGGAAGGGACACAGCATGGAGCCTGAAAGGAGACACATGAGCCATTGGTTCACTGGATAATAGACATTCTTTTTTCAGAAAGGTGGGGGTGGAGAAATGGAGAGGGTTATTTCTCATACTTTTGGAGTCTTTGGTTCCACAGGGGACACATAAATGCTGAAAAACCATGAAAAAGGGCATTTTGCATAAAAGGTCAACTTTAAATTGGCGGCATGAACTAAAATGAATCAATATGATCCACAAACTGCAGCTTATTACATGAACAGGTGTAGAAATACCTCAAATACCAGAGACCATATTAGATGTTCTGATCATTTTGACAAAATGTCCTTAGACATTTCATTGTTTTTAAAGATATTCTTTTGGCATTTTTATGCTTTATTGATAGTGTAGAGACAGAGGTGAAATGGGGCAGAGAGGGGAGTGACATGCAGAGAACGACCGCGGGCTGGAATTTAACCCGGGTCCGCTGCTGGCCGAGGCCCATGGGGGGGACGTCCTACCAACTGAGCTAAGGGCGCCTCCCATTTCATTGTTTTTGTTGAAACAATGATGAAGGGAAAATAACTTTTGGTGGCGTAAAGACAGGGACGCTGCATAACAGCAGCATGCACTACCTGATGAAGAGATGACTTTGGAAATGAGTACAACGTGTTTGGAGGACAAATGAAGTGTTTGAGGTGTGGAAGTGTCAGAATAACTGTTATGAATAATAATGTCTTTTTACCCTAGCACCCATTACTCTTGTTTGGTTTGTTGTGTGTATATATGAGTGTGTGTATTCATCTTTTTGAATATGTGTTTTTATTTTAATTAGTTCGTATCTATTTGATTGTACTTGCTCGTATGTATTTTGTTAAAGCACTTTGTAAAGCATTGTTTTTAAAGGTGCTATATAAATAAAGATATTATTATTATAATAATGAACCTGAGGTGTCCTCTATGTCCATGAACTGGATGTCCTCTGTGAAGTCATGCAGCAGGGGCTGGCCATTCCTCTCCCCGTTGGCGTGGAGGACATGAGAGAGGGGGAAAGAGATCTGTCTGTCCACTGCTGTCTCTGTTTGGATGGGGCAGAGATTGAGATCCATATTCAAAATCTCCAAAAAGTTCAATATTGGAAAGATTATAAAAGAACATCTTTCAACACCAAACAATATGGTACATTCATTGTAGTTGCTAAGAGTACAGGTCTGTGCAGTACTTGCAGCATATAAAGAATAGATGTGAAAGCAGTGCCCTCCTCACCGCTGACTTTACCCAGTCCGGGGGCTTTGTTCTTCAGTAAAGTGACCTGGATCTGAGGAATGTTGACGATGTTGGCGTTGAGGACAAACTTGAAGTCCACGTGGCCCACCATGCAGGCCTTAGGCAGCACCAGCTCAAACACATGCTCGTCCCAGCTGGAGCTGTGGGAGCAACACACACACGGTCACACAATGATTAGACCTTTAACCCATTGATGACTAAGGCAATCTAGGATGCATGTCCTTAATGCCTGAGGGTTTTCTGAAAAAACACTACAAATTGTCAAGTCTACCAAAACCTTAATATCTAAGCCTGTGTAGCACATAGGAACATGAAATAAAATACATTTAAAAGGTAAGGTTCACAGGTTTTATTTAAACAGGCTCCCTTAGCGCTTACAAACCAACAAATTCTTCTAAAAATCGTCAAAATTAGATGGGGGAGAAAAAAAAATATATAAATAATATAAAATATTTTAAAATAATGTGCTAAATGAGGTCACAATCCTGCTTCCTTTTAGCATGTATAGTAGTGACTGAGTGTGCAGTGGAGGGATAAAGATAGACAGATATAGGAAGGAGGAGATAGCTTTATTTTGTTATTTAGTTCAATTATCACTGGCACCATAAATCCGACTTCCCAGTACAACTGGAATGCAGAATGACTCCCGCTGTCGGGAGCTGATCAGCTGGTCCAAACGGCTGTATACCACGGAGATGAAAACGAAACTGAAACTTAACTATCACCTGGCTGGGCTGAATTTGAGTTGGAGCAGCAAAATATAGCCTAAATTCATAAATATTGTTAATAAATAGATGCAATGTGTTGTGTGATTTTCGTCAGTAGTCTATAGTAGACCTAGATTCTGCGCTCTGAACACCACTAACTGTTCTGTAATACACTATCGCCGACACAGCCGGCAAATTTTTATTATATATATATATATATATTTATATACTACTATATTGCCCTTAGACCCAGTGCAAAAGAGGTGAGACGATAGCGGAGCTGCACGGGATTAAAGAGTGAAGAAAGAAGCATATATATAATATATATATAAAACGTCCATAGAGCCCTCTCTATGCTTATGGATATTTTTGAAGGAAGTCCACTTCTAGGCAGATGTTCAGTCACTCTTAAAGCTCTCCATTTGTAGATGATTTGCCTCACGGTGGACCGATGGAGCTCAAACTTTTTTTTTATTCATTTATAGCTGTCCCCAGACAAATGTGCAACATCAAAACTCTATTCCTGAGATCCTCTGAGATTATTTTCGCTTTTAGCATGTCTGACCTGTATGGGTTCACTTTGGTGAGCCTAAACTGACCTGGTTTGATCTCTGTTTTATCTAGTGCCACCCAATTTTTTCCCTAAAGATCTCTCACTACATTGGTCCATTTTATCACTCAATTTGGCCCACCTGATTGTGTTTACCTGCTCCATTTAAGCAATGCAGCTCAGGGTTCACAAACTTTTGCAGATATAACATTTGTCAAATAATTTGTTTTATCTGTTTTAACAGTTGATTTCTGGAAAATAAAAATGTTGAATTGATAAACAAACATCTGTTATTTCATATAAAAAATACTGGTATTGATAAAAATGAATTAATAATGGTTAAAATAAATAAATATATATATATATATATATATATATATATATATATATATATATATATATATGTGTGTGTGTGTGTGTGTGTGTGTGTGTGTGTGTGTGTGTGTGTGTGTGTGTGTGTGTGTGTGTGTATATATATATATATTTATTTATTTTTTCCGGCAAACCACACAACTTTTGGGTGGTCGCGTGGTCTTAAAAAATCAACAAAACCCACCTCATGTGTATTTGAACCAATGACAGTGCATTCTATGCTGCGCACGCAATGAAAATTAGATAAAGTAACAATGCTGCGCTATGCAGCATCAGGCAGGAGATACAATGTGGCGTCGCGCAGCAGCCGTCATCAATGGGTTAACCAAGGCATTCCTTTCCGTCACTCGTCAGCCATTCAAATATTTGTTTTTACAGTTACTTACTTGCCCATATCATAATGTAGATTTAAACAAACTAATGATCCGAGTTAGCCCATACATGAGTCCACCATGCCAAAAACTTGCTGTGTGGTTTATTGTATGTCAAAGAACAAGAAATATTTCAAATTAAGATTCACTTCACACCTCCATCAAGAAGAAAGGACACTAAGAGAAGATAGTTAGATATCAGGATATGACAACTCTGGGCATTGAGACTTAAAGGACATGGATCACCTTATCCTGTCAGTTTCCCTATCGTTGCTGACCATCCATATGCAAGGACACCAGGTCATTAATAAGCTGTCTGGCCCTGTTGTTTGGGCGACTTGAAGAAACAAAATTAAACGGTATTCTTATGTTCTTGATCTGATCGGCAAAAACCTCAGAATTTGTATACTCCGCCAGTCGACTGACAGCGGTTGTTTTTAGCCAGAAAGGGGCGGGGCTATGACGCAGAGGGGTTCGTTGCTCTCATGTATATGGCTTTAGAACTGCACAAGCAATACTGCTCTGTGGAAACCAGACATTTAGTATGTTGCCTATGTGGAAGGTTTTTTTTTTTGCCTGAACATACAGTGGCTTGCAAAAGTAATCATACCCCTTGAACTTTTCCACATTTTTTCACGTTACAACCAAACACGTACATTTATTTTATTGGGATTTCATGTGATAGACCAACACAAAGTGGCGCATAATTGTGAGGTAGAATGAAAATTATAAATAATAAATTTTTCATAAATAAACTGATTCAGGGGGGCTGAATACTTTTGCACGCCACACTTTTCAGTTTTTTATTCATAAAAAAAATTGAAGACCATGTTTCATTTTCATTCCACTTCACAATTACGCACCACTGTGTGTTGGTCTATCAAATAAAATCCCAATAAAATAAATGCTACGTGTGTGGTTGTAACGTGACAAAGTGGAAAATCTTAAGGGGTATGAATACTTTTGCAAGCCACTGTTAGGCCTTTCACACCGCCGCAAAATCGGAGCTAGTTCTGGGCTTGTTCGGAGTTAGAGCCAGTGTTTTGGTTTCACACCGCCAGAGAGCCTGCTCCGGGCCGTAAAAACCGGGGGAACTCATACCCCAGGATTGAGCAGGGTTTGATAAGAACTGCTTGCGCGAACGGTTGGGGGAGGGATTATCCTGACCAACCAGAGCAACTCAAACCTCATGCCCGCCATATTTAAAAACACCGCTACTACGAGACGTAAACATAACATAATTACCGAACGTAGCGATCAAATTGACCGGCGAGAATACGCTGTATGGGTCCTGTTTGCTTAAGAAAGCAAAGCGAGAGCCAACAAGTGTAAAAATAAGACGTATTCGCCGCTGTTGTTGTGCTTAAAGCTAGCGGTAGCTTTAGCGTTAGCCACAAGAGCAGCGGCGTCGGGTGACGTACACACACGTTTACAGTGACGTCATGACGTTGCTCTCTTGCCGGCTCCATGGCTGTCTCCGGTCGATGTGAAACCAACCGGTTCATAACTGGGATAAGGCTGTAACCAGTTTTGAACTGACCCCAACACCAGCCTGGAACTGACTCTTGGTTCATTTTGGTGTGAAAGGCCTATGTATGAAAGATGTAAAGAAAGTAAAAGCTACCTGTCGGTCTGCAGCTTCCAGGTGCGTGTGTGTTGAGCTGCGTCTCCGTGGTGCTGCTGGTGGAGGTGCTGCGGGTGGCGTCTCTGCTGCTGCTCCTGCTGCACCTCCACCCAGCAGGGGGGCACCGTGGCAGAGAAGCGCGGCGTCAGAGTCTCAAAGCGGGTCAGCTCCACCAGAGGCATCAGGCTGGCTGTGGTCAGGGGCTGCTCCACCAACAGCTCCACTCCTACAGACACAGACAGGTAGGGTAAGAGACAAGTGAAACAAAGAACCCCATGGGAAACACAGAAACGCTTTGATAGACATGGGCCGGTATGATAACCTTAAGCTAAAAAAAGACCACGGTTTCCCCATATTCTGCGTACACCTCGAAAATGTGTTTGCTTGAAATGTCTGGGTAAAAAAAAAAAAAAAAAATCTTGAAAACTATCTTTTTATTTTTAAATGCACTAATACCTTACAACGGTATGAAAGAAAATAATGGTGGTTTTTAAAACCTGGACTTTGTCCAAAGCGCGGTATACCTTGAAGCAGTTATCGGCCCATGCTTGCTATTTGAAGAATGAACTTGTTTGAGTTGTACCTGTCATCCCAGGGCTAGAGGGGTTGGAGGTGGGCTTGGCCCCCTCCAGCAGCATGTCAGCCCCTTTAGAAAGGGGGCCGTCAATAAACATGTCTCCATCGTCGATATCGTCACATACGCCTCCAATTTGAAGGAAATGAAGTTCTCCACCTTCAAAAGGAGAGAAGAAACAAAATTAAAAAACGGAAATTTCTGACTTTCCCTCTTTTCATTTTAACGTTGACCTTAGAATGTTAAAACACACAGAATTACACAATCTCAATCCACATAGAGAAACATTAACATGTATTCTACGGGTTTGACGTAAGAATCATTTTTTTCTTGTTTGATCCAATTTGCAGACTTATATTACAGCACTAGCTGAATACGGAATAACAAGATCTGTTTGATATCAACGTTCCTTTTTGTCAAAATCAGTGCATATCCTCGCTAAGGGCATGTTGCTAGCTACAGTGGGCCCCTTTGTTTACATACAAGTTTACAGAGCCTAGGCCGTGTATTAACAATGGATTTTTTTTTTCAACATACAATACGAACATGTAGTGGATCGTGGGGAGATATTGACTGATTTTGACTAAAAGTGATTTTGACAACAAGAGTTCCCCAGAATCGCTGAAGATTATATAACTGAAAACCTATGAGTTAAACAAAATACATAAATACAATCAGGTCAACGATTGACTAAACACACACATTTAGCTAAACAAACAAAGAAACATCCTTCATCATTAGGGCAAATAAAGACAGTCCGTCCATCCTATCAGCTTTTCCAGGACTGAAAGACTCACCTTTGGTACAGGCACAAAGGCGGTCGGTCCCAGAGCAATAGGTAACTGAAACAAAGGGGTCAGTCTCCTCTGCTGAGCCCTCTTTCTTAGGCGGCTCCACCTTGGCCAGGACCTCCAGTGTGGACAGGTCCAGGATCATAATGTATCCGGCCCTGGTGGTCACCACCAGGTGGCCCAGGCCCGACACCTCAAACCTCTTGCAGTCTTTGTGGCTCGAGGCAGAGGTGGAGGGGCCGCTGGTGTTAGTGCTGCTGCTGGTTGTGGCTGCTCCACAGCCAGAGCCCCCCAGGCCCAGGCCAGAGGAGCAATGTTTGGCCTCATCAGAAGCCTCTTCACTGTCATCCTCCCTACCATCAAGAATGTCTGGGGGGAGCAATATATGAGAGGTAATGGCATCGTTAGGATCCCAGATCTGCTGCACCTTGACGGGCTCCTCGTCCAAAGTGACAATGCGTGTGGAGTAGTTGAGCTTGTAGAGTGCCAGATAGCCCCCGCTGCCTCCGCTCGGGGCCCTCTGCTGCTGCTTGTGGTGGTCTCCTGGGGGCAGGATGAGGGGCGTTTGAGGCGGTGACACACCCGCATGGTGCCCTTCCATCCCATTGGCCACCGGATGTAGTGGGTCTCCTTTGCGCTGGCTACACAGGGCAGAATGCAGCCGGTTGAGATTGTTGAGAGCCTCCACTTGGTTGGTGGCGCTCAGAGATTGTGCGCTGCACGGCTGCAGGCCGACCAGCAGGTGCACACCGTCCCAGCAGGGCGTGATAGAGTCCACATAGAGGTTCTCCTCCTCCAGATGTTTGGGCAGCCTCAGGCACTGCACCAGGGCCCCGGGCCGGGGAGGGGCCGACACGTTAGCAGCAGCAGCTAGCGTGCTCCATTTGTCAACATGTCCATCTAACCCTGACAGATTAGTGGCTGCATCAGCAAACTGCTGAATGTACGTGATGGGAGGGTCCTGGAGAAGGAGCTGCTCGTGTGTGTCAAACTCCATCTCTATAATCTGGGGCACGGTGAAGCCCTCCTCGTGGAGGCCCTTGCTCATCAGATTGTTCATTTGAGCAAACACCTGCCCTGATGGGGACTTGTCATCCACCTCTCTGATACTGTACAGCAGCAGTACAGGTATAGTCCTGCGCACAGCGGGCACAGTAGATGGGCTTGTAGGTTGGGAAGCTGCTAGGTTAGTAAAGCCCTGCTCCTGGGCTGCAGTCTGAGTGTTGCAGCTCTCTATCTCCATGGGGCCCTGGTCCAGTCGAGGCTCAGGGCCCTGAGTCCTTAGGGGAGCGTCTGCTGCCCTGCGTGCTTTAGGTGGGGCTGTGGGCGGAGCTCCAGCCAGGGGCGTGTTGGATGGAGAGCGGTAGCTGAGCAGGCCTCCGGCCAGCAGGCAGGGGAAGGGAATGTTGTGTTGGTCAGGGACCTTGTCCTTTGATTTAGCATGGCTGTGGGCCTTGCTTTGGTTGAGTGAGGGGTTGGCGCCCAGCTCCTCCAGGTCCTTGACTGTGTCCTCCAGCACACTGGCCACCACCTCCCACTGCAGCTTCTCTGGCTGCTGCAGCACGCTCAGCGCCGTCACACCCAGGCTCACATCCATGCTCTCCCACTGGGACTGCTGGCCTGGAACACAGGCAAAGGAAAAACAAAGGAACGATTTTAATACAATTATGGAAAACACTTTTATTCTATTTAAATGTTTTAAAAAGGACACTGTTACGTTTAAGTAATTTATTAGCTAAAATCAATGTCCTCATTCATAAATATGTCCTCATTGGTGTAAAATCACCTCTGCCAATAATCTGAATTATCCTCCTGAGCGAAGAATTTCATATATTTATATTGTATTATATCATGTACATTGAACGGGTAAGTCTTAAGGAGTCATCCATGTTCTTCCGGTCTATGAACGGGCGAGAGGGACATAAAGCACTACGCGCTCTTTTTCAGAGCTAGCGCCACTGAATCTTAGAAGGTGCTCAGAAGGACGTGCTAGTTCCCCGGTGCATTTGAAAGCCTGCACTGCACTTTAATTCACAATGCAAGATCATAGTTCACATAGATCACTTTAATTTTTTCCGTTTCGCTTTCGATACACTAGAAGCAATGCGAACGTGTTTGATCCTACCACTAGCACATCATTGTTCCCAGGCGTACATGGGCAGCGTTTCACATCAGCGCCAGATGTGTGTAGTGTAGTCACCAATCCCCCAGGCTGCAGCCAATATTCCCCTTGGCCAAGTCTGACCTAAGTGATTCTCACTCTGTTAGTGACAACCTGATTTAAATCAATATGACTAGAACGCATGGATCAAACGAGCGCTTGTTGTAGTCCATTTTCGGAAAATAGTGTAGTCTCGCGCTAGAGACTCACGTCAGCAATATTAGCCGTCGCGCAATGACGTCGGTTAGGAAAAGTGGAGTCGAATTCATTTGAAACAGTGCTGTCTTTTCCTATGTTCAAAGGAATCACCTTTTCATCTCTCCTTAACCCCGATGACGTTTAGGGTTAAGGTATAGTAAAGGAGGCTTAAAGGATAGGGGATTTGACTATCCGTAGAGGCCCTAGGTGTTTTCAAATGTAGAAATGGCGTCAGATTCATATGTGAAAGTTCATTGGTGGCATCACCGGCCATTCAAAATGACAAAGAGGGAAAATTCAAGTCTTCATACCTGTGACTGATTCTGATCGCGAATGCTCCTCACTGTCTGAATCCTCCAATTGGTCATCGCTAGAGAAGAGAATTAGTTACTAAGCATGACATGATCAAACACAACACTCACACATATGACACTCCTGCACAGTTAGAAGCATTCAGTGTATGTGTCACAGTATACAGGTGAAACTCGAAAGATTTGAATATCGTGCAAAAGTTCATTTATTTCAGTAATTCAACTTAAAAGGTGAAAATAATATATTATATAGAATCATTACATGCAAAGTGAGATATTTCAAGCCTTTATTTGTTATAATTGAGATTATTATGGTTTACAGCGTCTCAAAACCCCAAATTCAAAATCTCAGAAAATTGTAATATTACATGAAATCAATAAAAAAGGGATTTTAAGACAGAAATATTTGCCCTCTATAAAGTATAATCATGCATATGTACTCAGTACTTGGTTTGGGCCCCTTTTGCATGAATTCTTGCCTCAATTCCAATTCATTTTCCATGATATTCTAATAATATGAGTTTCACCTGTATGGCCACCCTTTCTCTTTTCTTAAGGTTTTCTTTGGTTGCTGTTATTTTTTAGATGATGTAGTGGCATGATCATCTATAATGAAGTTATTCACTAACTGTAAAGCCATTTTAGATTTGTAATACATATCTGACTGAGCCGGATAGTGGCTCAAGAAAAACTACTGGGGAAGTTTTTAAATTGCAATGGTGACTTACTTTAGTTTGTTTCATTTGGCAAAATTTGCCAATAGGCATTAAGCATTGGGTAGGCTGTAGGGCTGGGCGATTAATTGAATTTCGATTTCGGTTACAATTTTGGCTTCCCTCGATCATGAAAACAAGATAATCGTAATAAAACGGTTATTGTGCGGCACGCCGGGTCATGTGTAGTAAATGCAGCGCACCCTTCTGTCTCCACCTGCGCTCCGCCCCGCCCCCGCCCGAACACTGTCGCTTTCAGCGATTCCAGTGCAATTCTTTATTCAGCATAAAGTTAAAACGCTCGTCCAGGATGTTACACCGAAACACAAAAGCCTTGCGCGATTGAAGCAGCGTTTCACTCGGTGAAACATGGTGTGAGTGAGACACTGTGATGGCGGTGGGTAACGGTGTCATTCACTGTGAGAACTTGCCGGTGTGAGCCGCCGCGCAGAAAAGCTCTGTGGCTCTACGGGTAAAATGATAGTCGGGGATTCCTGCACGTTAACGTTGTTGAAGGGAAAGGCTTCCGCTTTCTGATTGCATTTCTCGAGCCTGAATATATTGTGCCATGTCGGCAAACTATCTGCGCGACAAGAGCAAATATACAATGAGACGCACCCCCTCCGTTAGTTTCAGTCTACAGACGAAAAGTTACAACCAGCACCTAAGCATGGACTTCGTTTAAATAAAGCGTCTAATTTTTATGATCAGCGCTCTGATGCAAATTCTGAAGTCTGAACATTACGTTGTCAGCTGTGGTGTAGTTTTTTTTACAGCAACTCAACGTGCACTGCAAAAAAAAAGAAGGCAATAAGTCGATCTTTTTGTAGATTCATAGCCTACCTCCTCTTATAAGTCGAAGCACAAATCAATGAATGGTTCACAATCAATTTTACTCTTAGATTTGAAGGTTTTACTGATTATTTATTTTGTGTGGCTTTTTAGTTGTAGACTATGTTTGAGGAGCACAATTGGGAGTTTTGTTTATGTAATGTTGAAAGAATTGGCTGAATTTTCATTTCGGTGCATCCCTACAATGAATAATCGTCTTTAATAACCGTGATTACAATATCAATCAAAATAATCGTGATTATCATTTTTGCCATAATCGAGCAGCCCTAGTAGGCTGCATTGCCACGCATTGTTCTCCTGCAGACGGATGTGTTTTAAAAATAGATCTAGATAAACGAGTACAACTCGAAATTGGTATTCACTACACAGTCGTGCCCATCCCTAATACAGGTGCATCAGACAACACAATGCTGGCTGTGGTCAGTAGTGAAACAGGCTGGAAACATTCAGCCTGAGAGGGCAGCAACACACGGCTTGGTATCAAGGTAGTCTTTGAAACTGTTTGTGTTACAGTTTAAACCTCAGGGAAAGCCTTCCACTGGAATGCATGGTCCTTATGAGTTCCATGTAGTGAGGAAGTGTAAGATAAAATATGAAACAAGGAGATTCTGATAAGAGATAGAGAATACTGCACACAGATGACCAAAGTCAAAAGTATGAGAAAAACCCAGTCTTATTTTGCCTTTATTTTCAATTCAGGTTGTGTAAGCTGTGGCTGTGGTTATGTGGCTCACACACATAACAAGTTTTCCTTGGTTAACTTCTGTGCTGTACACAAAGGTTCAGATGTTTGCCATTTTCAGCCTTGTGTTTGGGTGGCCCCCTGAGGTGGTTTTGCATTATTTGTATTTGTGTATTTGTGTATTTGTGTATTTATTTGTGTGTGTGTGTGTGTGTGTGTGTGTGTGTGTGTGTGTGTGTGCGTGCGTGCGTGCGTGCGTGCGTGCGTGCGTGCGTGCGTGCGTGCGTGCGTGCGTGCGTGCGTGCGTGCGTGCGTGTGCGTGCGTCTGTCTGTGTCTGTCTCACCTGTCTCCCTCTAGCTTGGGCAGGTCTGAGCAGGTGGCTGTCTCCTCCAGCCAGGCCAGCGTTGGTCTCCGAGCCTCGCCCAGTGTCTGCTGACTCTGCACACCACCGCACAGGAGCAGCTGCCGGAGGATGGCTGGGTCGTACGGGTTGATTTCAAACTTCAAGTGCACCTGATCAAACAAATCAAACACACCTTTTTAAACATTTGCTTCTCAGAGCGGACAATTGGGACAGATGATAGTCATTCAAAGTCTGATGCTCGGACCTTCATAATTTTGGAAATATCCCAGATACAGATCTTGCCCCTCTTGGTGGCAGCAGCCAGGAACTGTGGGCAGCTGCCGAAGCCATAGCAGGCGATCTTGTCTGAACCGTCGGCACTGTTGGGAAAGTGAGCAGGGCTGGTGGCCAGTGTCACTGACAGCGGCACGTTCTGTGTGTGCTCACCCTTCACAAACGGACAGTTGGGAGAGTGTCGCTCATGTTCAGACCTGGGGGGGAGGGGAGGGGGAGATGTAAGGCATCAGTCTAAGCATCTGAAGCAGAGGTACATGCAGGGGGTCCCGCAAAATTATTTTAAAATATAATTTCATTTTTTTTTTAGAAATTATATTGAGTAAATTTCAAGCATAAATAGGCAGAACTGAGCTACTTTTTGCACAAAATGCAGAACCGAACGTGTCTGACATAAGCCGCCATCAAATAGAGAGCTGAAAAGCAAATAATTACTCAACTAATAACCTTAGGTTGTGATAAGAATGGATCGCTATGTAATAATAACACCTTACCTCAAAGATAATAATAAAGACCAATAATAATTGTGAATACATATTTTATCAACCATAAACACAATAACCGAGTGTAAAATAGGTTCAATGATGTAAAAAAAAATATGGAAGTCTACGGCCAGGCTTACAATGCAACAGTTTTCCTTTTGGTTTCTCTTTTATCTGGGGGTCCCTGTTCTGTTTCTCTATGGACCAAGGGGTCCCTGACCTAAAGTAACTCATAGGTATTGATCCCCACTCACCAGGGCTCATCTGTGGGCTCCCAACAGACCAGACATACACTGCAGGTGAAACACATGGCTCTGTCGTCCCCTGTGGAGGCAGGCTGTGGAAAGACCAAGAAAGAATACAAACACTTACACAGCAACCATCTCCACCCTGCAGCTTTATCAGAACACATACAAAAGATAGCCATCATTGGTATTACATGATAGGTTATTGCTAACTGCGACATTAACATTTATTGTTTAACGTACTATAGCATAAGGTTGTTAGCATGATCACAGCTTTACCAAGAGTTGTTACATTGGCCCAAGTCAATCCCAATGTCCCTGCTTCCAGCTCTCAATCCTCACAGAATGAAATGTGACGTCATCTGTAGTGCTTTGCAGTGCGAGAGGCTGTGACGGCTCAAAATGATAAAATGGGACTGCACTTTGCAACACATCACGTTACATTGGCGACGCAATTTTTATTCAATTCAAAGGGGCATTATTGACAATAATAAATCTGGTGTGTATACACAGCCCAGGCTCTGTAAACTGGTATGTATGCAAAGTGAATGTAAACAAAGGGGGCCCATCGTAGCATGTTTACAAAGCTGTGTATCCCACCAGATTGTTTTCAGCGCACTCACAGTGCAGACAAAAAGCAGACTGTGAGGAGATATTCACTGATTTGACGAAGTGAGTTTGTCAACAAACATTCTCCAGAATGGCTGACTCCACCTTTAAGTAATAAACCTGTCAAGTGTAAAGTAGATTGGAGGGGAGGTTGGCCAGACCCTCAAAGGATAGACACACACACACAGTAGTTTCCCTGTATAGTTGGATGTGGCCATGTTTTTCTTCCCCTTAACTGAATAATGTTGAGCCGCAAACCGACACGCTCTACATGCAAATAGCCCTCTGACTGCATGAAGACATAGTGAATGTGCATGAGAGTAGACCGAGGTAGAGACAGAGCATATGCCAGACAGACAGAGAACCTTACCTGGTGGTAAAACCCTGCTTGAGCCATTGGGTCAGGCTGAGCCCACCTGTAGCCAGCATGTGGCCATGACGTGAAGGTCTCCCTCCTGTTGGCCTCGCTGTACATCAAAGATCTACAGACAGGAAACACCTTTTACAAACAGACCCAGTATTCTTCTCTATGCTGTATCTTGTGGACTAAGTCTCTGAATATCATTTCAACAGACCACACAATGCTTCATGAAGCACTCTGTACTACACTCTTAAACATTAGGGCACCTTCTATCACCTATCAAGGGATAGCAATTCTAATTTAAAAGAGCAGAAAATATACAGAAATGCTTAAAGGTTTATCAGAACTGCTTTGAATACAGAAACAGAAGAAGAACATCAGAGCTAAACTTTTTAATTGCTCAAATATTTTTAACGTGTGCCATAGCCTATCACAGTCTTTCTTTTTTTCTTTTTTCTCATGATTACATTTCTTTTTATAATTAAAAGGGGACTATAGAATTTGGATCGATAAGTGGATCTGAGTTGTCAGTCCGACTAGGAGATTGCAGCCATATCGGACCCGAAACCGATATTGGATTGGATCGGGCCCATCCCTAGAAATGCTATATCGTTAGCCTCATAGCGTAATTGCCTAAATCATATTTAATCTACTCTACATCTACTCTATTCTAGGTAAATCCATATCAGTTATGTTTTTTTTTCCATTTTCATATCGAGCATTTATGTCAAACGCATATCGACGTAATAGACGGGAGTTTTATCACTATTACTAATTGTAATCGAATTATTGCCCAGCCCTACTCATAGCATAATTGCCTAAATCATATTTACTCTACTCTACTTTTACTCTACATCTACTCTACCCTACTCTATAACCCTTAAAATATGACTTAGGCAATTATGCTATTAGGCTAACGAAATGTAGATGTAGAGTAGAGTCGATTACGTCGATATGCGTTTGACATAAATGCTCGATATGAAAATGGAAAAAAACAAAAACATAACTGATATGGATTTACCAACAGCCAATCACAAAGCAGAAATAAACTCAACAGCCAGTCAGATTGCAGTTTTTGCATTTTCTGTCTAATTACACGCCCATTTCCTGGTGCGACCGGGCATGTTTGTTTGAGCTTCAAGCGGTACGGGAAGAGGAGAGCCGTGTGTAGTCACCTCGGCAAGAGTGAAGAGAGTCTTGTGTTTAGCAAAAAATGTCGGCGGAGCACTCTGTTGTGTAGTGCTTTTCCTCTTCATTAAATTAATCAGTGGGCTACACTCACGGACCTATAAAGGCTACAATGTGTCCCGCTGCTACGATGTCACCATAGTCACGTTGCTGTCGTGGCCAGCGCTGTTCGCTCACTGTCTCTGTCGGCTTGCACCGAGCCGTCTCTGTGCATATACCGGCGTAAAAGGCTCGCAACACGGGGGGAATAAATATAGGAGCGGCCACACCGAAAGTGTGAAAATGCGCGGCAAGTTTTGACCGCCGTCCGACTGCTGCTATCAGCAGCGCGAGCGGTGGCTGTTCCAAAACAGCAGTCTTTCGCATCTTCTTTTGCGGTAGTTGCACCTTATGAAAAACAATCAAAAAGAACCAATGCTACAGTATAACATACAGGTAGCTGTTTCATATTGTCATATTTTATATCTTAAAGTTCAGTACTTAAATGTGTCAGGGCCTTTGTTGATCCACTTTACTTTTTATGAATGATTGTGCCTCTACAAGATGTAAGATGTTTGCTGTAGCCCTGCCAAAGGAGCTTAATGTAAAAGGAGTCAGAGCTTTTATTTGTATTTACAATATTTTCAATAGGTTACAAGGCAAGCTATCTTATATTGTTTAGTTAGGTGCAGTTAAAACATGTTTGTGAAGTTAAATGTTTATATTTAAATTAGGGCTGTCAAATTAACGCATTAATTTCGATTAATTAATCACAGAAAAATGTACGCGATTAAAAAAATTAACACTGATTAATCGCACTTCTATAATGCCCTTTGACCCGGTGCAAAAGTGGTGTGCAGCTGCACTGAGCTGAACCTGTAGCTTGCATACACGGCCCGCACGGGTGAAAGGGATAAAAGTAAAGAGAGAAGCAGGGGGAAAGGGCGGGGCCGAGGGCTCTATGGACGGTTTATGGGATGCTTCGGGCAAATAAGCATGAAGGTAGGAAGACATCTTACTTTATTCTCCGCAGTGTCTGTGCATTATTGATTTAGTGGGTGCAACAATGTAGGTTCAAAAGTATCTCTCAATCTTCCTCCGTGTGTGCAATTTTGTTTGCTAGCTGTCTCGTCTCCCGCGTAAACGGACACCCGCCCCGTGTGTGTGTGTCAATATTTTTGCCTATGAGTACGACGATGGGGAATAAAACGGCATAGGCATCTGTGGCAGTGCAGCGCTGTCTGTTGTGGAGACAGAAGTTACGAGAGACAGAGAGCGAGAGAGAGAGAGAACCAGAGAGAGAGAGAGAAACAAACTGTAGTAGGCTACACAGTTGTCTATAAACAGGAATAAAAGTGTCATAAAAGTATGCGATTAATTTAGATTAATTCATCACAGAGCCTGTAATTAATTAGATGAATTGTTTTAATGGCTTGACAGCCCTAGTTTAAATGTGATTCAATGTTCTCTTATCACAATATGCTAATAAACAACATTGTATAGTTTAACTAATGAACACTCTGGTTTCTTCAGGCTCCAGCAGTAGGCGATCACATATATCGTGATCAATATCGATCAATATCGAAAGAATAATCGTGATAATATTTTTTGCCATATCGCCCAGCCCTAGCTATGAGGCTAACGGTATTAAGAAAAGCTAACTCCCACTGACTTGGTCTGTTTCACTGTTGAGTTCAGTGGGTATTGCTTTTCTCACCTGTCTACAGAGCGTCCGGGGCCCACGCCCAGCTCTGGCCTGGCGCTGGACAGGAGGTATGAGAGCCGGTCCATGATGGAGGAAGCCACAGACAAGGCCGCTACGTTCTGGTTGATCTTCTTCAGCTCGTTGACCATGGCACTGGCCACCAGCTTCAGCACGTGGTGGGGGAGATGGAAGGTCACTGTCGCCCACTGGAAACAACCAAACACAAGTTACAGTCAGCTCACAGAGGATTAAAAGGAAAAACATTTTCAAAACTTTTCCATGGAAATGTTTACCCAATTTGCATAATTTATGTAGATTTTTCATCGTATCATATGGCTCAATAATATAATTCTATACAGCATGTTTTTTTCTCTGAAGCCATGTGTTATATTTGAAATTTAAAAGCCATAAATTATTAAACATGCACTTCCCAGGCATTCTATCTGATAAGCGAACAAGTAAGATTTTAAACAATGGAAGTTCAAGGAATAACGTCAGAATTTTTTTGGAGAAATTTTATGAACATTCTTTAAAACACTGTAGAAAGTAAGTGTGAATTAAAAACTTTTCCAAAACATTCAGTTAATTCCTAACCAGGAATTTCACGACCGAGGGAACCCTGGAAGCGTAGTTGCAGTAATAATATCAAATATAAAAGAAATTACAGTAAGATAACTAGGGCTGGCCCAAATTTTTCGAATATCCGAGTATTCGTTTGTTAAATTAGTATATGTACCGTACTTTTTGGCCTACAAGCCGCGACTTTTTCCCTGTTTTTCGACCCTGTTATTACACAGCACAGTATATGTTCTGTAGCTACTAGGGATGGGCGTTAGTAATCGAGTACTCGAGTACTCCTCGTTTCAAATGATCTCGATTGGTGGATGAGGAAAATAGTTTTTTGTTTTTTTTAGTGTTTGTAGTCTTTAGGCCGGCCGGCGGGCCACCCCTATTTTAAAATGTTATATACGTGTACAAAACGGATAAAATTAAGTTTAACAAAATTAAATATTTTGATCCAAGTTAAATAAACTAAGCGTTGTGTCAAACAGAAACCACAAATAACTGCCACCTCCGTGCAGCGCAGCCAGTGTGTGGTCTCCACAGCACCGCGGAGCTGAATGCGGTGCTGGAAAACTTGGAAAATCACGTAAAGAAGCCAGGCTGACTTCGGGCACATTCGAGCAAACGACATTTAAGAAGCCTTTATTATGGAATATAGGATTGAGATTCAAAAGCCGACGGTGTAACGTTCCGTTAACGAGGAATTAGTCGCGGTAATTAGTCACGGACAGGAGTGATCATTACGCGGTTGGATATACTAGCCTACTACTTCTACTGCTTTGGTGAGTTATTTAGCCTATCTATGTGTTTAAATTGTAGGACAATAATTTTATTGTATTTGCTGCCCTTCTTATTTTAAATGTCTATTTTGAATGTTAGCCAACTACAGCCCATGCTTTTTTTCTCTCTCTTTTTTCTCTCTCCACTGCAGACCTACTCGATCGGTTTAAATTGTGGCCCGCTTATTTAATTACTTTCAGTTAGGAAAATGTGTTTTAAACTTGTGGAAAATAAATCCTTAATATCATATGGCAACTGTGACTTATTTGACATATGCATTGAGCGCTTTATTGCGGTCAACCGTTGTTCTGTAGACAGATGCGTTACGTCCTAAAAATAGAAAAAAGTTTAACGAGGAATCGATTGATCCTCGAGGAATGCAAGCGATCACACGAGTAGCGAAAACACTCGTGCCCATCCCTAATAGCTACTATTGCACAAAATGGTAACACTTACGTACGTTATGCAAATATGCAACTTGTTTGTTGAAATGTGGGAGCTTCCTCAAGCAGCCATCTCTTTCCCAACAATCCCCTCTGTGCACAAACGCTTACATATGGTAATTAAACATTATAACACCTGCGGCTTATTGTCCAGTGCGGCATATAGTACGGAAAGTACGGTAGCTCAATTCAGTATTCGGAATATATATATATTTTTTTTTTGCAAAGGTAGCTCAAACTGCAACATATTTTGTCAGAAAATAATATTTTAGATACACAAGTTATACAACAGTTGTAAAATACAACTTAGATGTTAATTTAAAATATCTTATCGAATAATTTGAACTTTGACCTAGTTGGCCGCTGACCTTTCAATGCGCAACCGGTGATATCAGCTGTAGGCTACGTGATGGTGCCAGAGCGTGGCAAACTAAAGCGGCACCAAGCGCAGTAGGGAGAGAGAGATGGAGGAAGAATAGAGTATGTGTTCCTCTTAACTCTATACCACAACATTAGCGCGATTTTGGAAGGGAAAGTAATGCTTGGAGTAATGCTAACGTTAGCTTAGCGCTGTTTGTGTAGGCTACGTTCTTTATGCAGCGCTGCTATTGCCCATCATCAACAGTGACTTGCTTGCATCATGGGAATACACGGTCAATAGGATATGATATGGACACAAAAGACTATCAATATTGGATCTTTGTATGGATTTATAAATCACCGAAAAGATGCGTATTACGGGATTAATTGAAAAGCTCCTGTAAGGGTTACAGTGACAGAAAGGCCTGCTGATTTGGAACGGAACAACAGCTGTTTGCTTCCACGGGGAAAAAGTAAGAACTCTGACTTTATTACCGTTCAAAAGTTATTAAAGGATCAACAAACTGCACAGCTTGCTGTCTCGGCTCACACACTCGGTTTCATTGAGTACATTGGGATTATTAATGTTGGTTTTGATGGTGTGTTTTTTTAGAACGAGTACTCGAATATTCGCTCGGAAAATCCAACGAGTATTCGAAGCCTGTAAAATGGTATTCGGGCCAGCCCTAAAGATAACTAAATATACAGTATATACTGTATGTAGGATTCATTTAAAACAAATTAAATGTATAAATAAATAAATTCCGCCACTACCAGCACATGATCTATCTTAATTCTTCGCAACAGCTCTTCATAGATAAATCCTACGCTATGTATGAAAAAGGAAAAAAAAACAAGACTAATGGGGTACTGGTTAGGCTCTAGCTAATTGATCCAACTCCAGTCAAATCATGTGAAAGTAATCGCCCCTTGGCCTATCCCCAGAATTAGAACCGTGACTCAATCACAAAGACCATACAAAACAGAACACACTAGACACTATCCCTGTGTTCCAAATCACTTACTTTTTCTTTTTACTACACTACATGCTAAAGTACAGAAGAGTTTTAGGGCCACGGGAGAGAAAAACAGATAAGGAAGATTTTTTTTCATTATGTCGAGAAATGTCAAGAATAATGACGAATACTGCAAAATGCAATTGGAGTTAGTGGGGCCTCTAGGTATTTTTGGCATACTGCAATTGACGTGCATGTATTGGGACATCCTACATCTTTTTCTGGCATACTAAATAGTAGGGAAGTATGGGGATTGGAACGCAGGGTATAATTAGCCCTTGTACACTTTGGACAACGTTCAGTGGTATGTCATTTGTAACTGTGAGTCAACAGCTACATGCTAACAAGGTATTTACTCCATCCACTGGCCCATGTGTTTATACTATCAGCTCTTTGAGAAGTCAGCTGGGAACGTGAAGAGAGCAGTCCATAGTGTTAACTGGGACAGCACCAAGAACAAGGTATTAAATGTGTGCCATGCCCATATAGGTAGGTAGGGCTGGGCGATATGACCAAAATCTCATATCCCGATATAGACATTTCTTGTCCCGATAACGATACATTTGACGATATAGCATATTTTCTATAAATTCAATTGATAAATATTTAATATAAATAATTAAATACTCAACAAATAAAGCATTTACCCATAATTGATTATTTTCAGCTTTTATTAAAACGCAAATTTTCAAGCATTCAACAAAATAGAAAATTGCAATGTGACATTTGAGTAGTTTTGGGCCGTGTGGGGTTTCAGGGCACAGAATTTACTGAATTGGTGGATTCCTCCTTAGCTTAGCTCATTAGCCTAATGGAGCTATCCTCTTTAGCTGAGGCTGCGGTGGCTTGTAAATTCACCCCGCGGAGAGGGTGACCGCCCCGGGGAGCGCAGGAGCTTCTCACCGCTGAGAGAGCAGCCGAGCCGGGAAGCGCGCGACAGCTAGCAGCCGAACTGCCTCGCTAGCTCGGCTGGTAACCCCGCGAGCCTGTCGAGCGCTGCCCGGGTGACGTTGGTTCGACTGCTCTGTCAGCGGGGATATATGATCCTCTCCCCATGGAATAATCATCTACACGTGTGCAAACACAGACAGGTCTGCTACCGATGGATTTTAGTGTCCGAAATGAACTTTGATTATCACATAAGCGAGAAAAGCCTGGTGCGGTCGGGCGGAAGTAGTGTGATGGAAGCGCAGCGGGGCTAGGAAGCGCTAAGTGTTTCTGCTTGAAAATAAAAGTAAAAGTTGACTTTGATTTCTCACATTTCACCAGCTAAAGGCTTTTAATGTAAAGTTACGTTGTAGGAACTATTCGGTTTAATTAACAGTAACTTCACTGCGAGCTACATGTGTAGTTTGTGTCCTAAAGAGTGGGATTTGCAACATAACGAAATAAATGATATTGCATAAAATTAAACGATAGACGTTTTTGTTTCGTCAGACGATATATATCGCCATATCGCACAGCCCTATAGGTAGGTATGAGCAGGGCGGTGCATGCACGCCCATGTAGATCTGACCAGTCAGAGCAGACTAGAATTTTTGCGAAGGGGGGTAAATGTCAAAACCAACCTTTTGAGATAGAGAGCAGAAAAGGCTGGAAAAGGCGATGAAGAAATGGGAAATGGTAGAAAACTATTGGGTTTTTTGAACAATAAACCATTAAAACCTTTTCTAGTAGACCTCGGAAATACACATTTAAACCCGAGTTCTTGCATAATATGTCCACTTTAAAATAGATTTTTGTATGTGTGAACTAAGCACCACTACCTCTTGTCACCACCCAGTGGTAACAGTATGCAACAAGATAAAGCAAAGCACCTTTAGAAAGGCTGTGCCACTAACCTTGGCCACTTTGTGATTGGCTGCCGTCTCGTGTGAGGTATTTTTCAGGCCTTCTTTGAGCTGGGTGAGAAAGAGTTCGAAGCCCTCTGTGCTGGACACGTCAATCTTTTCCTGACAGGCTAACAGCAACTGCTGGGCCTGAAAACACACAAAATAAACACACACACACACACACACACACACACACACACACACACACACAACTGTAACTAGCTAGAACTGACAGAGACAGGGCATTGGAAATGTCTCAAAAACTCAATAGTTCCATGGGTTATGCATGATGTAACTTCAGTCATGATCACAGTCTGGAGATGCAGTCATTGAATTATTTACTTACTAGAAAACCACATTAATGAATGTGTGTTTACTTCTTGTGGCTTCTACTTTTGAATGCTTAAGTTGGAAGCTGAATAGGTGAGCAGCTCAAGGTGTGTTCACACCAAATGCGATTTCCATATGAAATCATTGCTTCAGGTGTGATGAAGCAACTCGATGGAAGTGTTTGGCACAATGAGATGTCTTCTATAGCATCCAACGCTCTATCACTTCATCTCGTGAAGTGGAAAATAGAGAACTTTTAATGCGATGAAGCGTGACGCTTAGCCGCGATAGCCAATATGCGTGCCGACTGACCCAACGTCACTGACATCTACACGGAGGACACAAGTGTACACAGAGGCAGAGAAACACGGAGGAGAGAAACGTCTTTGCGGGCAGCCGGTGCTGGATGACAGTCGGTCGCAGTTCTACGAGAAGGAGCAGGCGTGGGGAGAGTGAGCAAGGAGATTGGGCTTCCTGGTTTATTCAGTGAATATGCTGGGCGGCTGTAGCCTGGAAATACAGACCTGCCGCTTGCAAATTAAATATGTCAAGAAATCCTGAGCTACCAATCAAATCGTTCTATCTGATATGGGCGGGCCAGAGCCCTATGTATGGTGCTCTGGGGCGGACGTAACCTGATAACGACAGTGCTGTGCATGCGCCGTCGAAGCCGTGATAGTAAACATCAAAGATGGCTGTGGATATGTTGTTTGAGTTTGAGACTGCTTTGGCCTCGAACCTTTACGATTTGGAAGAAGGCACTCAAATCTTTCATTAGCAAGTAAGTGGAATGTTCTGATTTGCCGACCGACCACGCCAAAAGTTTAATTTAACAGATAACCCGCTGTACGCTAAACGAACAGGGCTAAATATGTCACCTTGTCCATTGCACTTATTGGTTGTAGTGCTATCCAACTGTGTGCAGTGGTATTTGAAATGCATAAGTAGGAGCCGCCCCTTCAGTTGGGAAGGTCTATTGATCGTGGCCAGACCCTCTATCTTTCTAGATATGGGTCTGGATTTCCAGGCTAGAGTGGCTGTGCTTTAACCTATAAACCAAGTTAGCGCTGGTTAGCATTAGTAAACTCACCCGGTTGTGTATGGCTACTAGTAATATTATAAACATGACAGCCAAGTCCGTGTGGACTTTCACAACAAGTACAGCGAAGCAACGGTGTTCATCTCTGCCATCCGCGGCGCTCTGTCACAGCCAGGTAAGATGCCTTTATTTTGTGCCGCTGCGCACACAATGCTGGTGTGAATGTGTTTGGTATGTTGCTGCCTTTAATTGTGTGTATTTCCGAGCATCGTGGATCTATATGCAATGTTGTTTTAATGCCAGGCTACTTGTTGCTGTTTATTTGTCTTTTGGCACAGTTGTTGTTCTTTTTGTGCCCACATGCACGCTGTTGTGCTGGCTCTGATCTCAGCCATGGTTGAGTAGGGGAAAGAAAATAGTGGGAGAAAAGCTAGGCTCGATAGACGGGATGAACCAAAATAAACCAAAGTAGGATCAAGCGGCGCGTTAGGAGCGATGGAGTTTGGTGTGAACTCAGATTTACAGATTACAAATTCCCTCTTGATGCTACTATTGTTCCAAAGCATCTTTTTAAAGCGATAACCCAAGTTATGCTCCTTATGTTCTTTCATGCTGGCAGGACAAACCAATGCCAGCTGTTGATACACAGAGTACCCCCCAGGGATCTCCAAGTTACATTCAAGACTTTTTAATAACTTTTTTAAATGCCATTAAAATGAAATGTAAGGCCAACGACACGACAATACTGTCAAAAATAGGAATCCATATACTCCAAAAACAAAAGACTAAAGTGAGAAAACCTTGTGGGTGTGTGTCTTACCCATAGATAGTATATAATAGATAGATAGTATATAGGTCTTACCTCTGTGACGGGCAGCTCCAGCTGAACCACATCATCAGGCTTGGCCACTGGAGGCTGGAGGGCTGTGTCTAGCAGCAGGATGCCGTTCAGGTCCTTCCTGCAGCCCACTGCATAGTCGTCCACAAACAGCACCTTGTCCACTGCAGGGAAGTACTGACAGCGCACACGACCACCTGGTTTAGCTGTGGTAGGAGGAGCAGAGGACAGCACACAGTCAGTGTCAGGGTGGCTTTAAAGACCCTGTAAACTAGGGCTGGGTATTGTCAAGAATCTCACGATTCGATTTCGATTCATTAAGTCACGATTCGATATCGATTCGATTCGATATTGATTGAAATGCTTCGATATCGATTCAGTATCAAGTAGAAATACACAAGAAAGAGTAAAATAATTAATTTAATTTAAATAATGATCTATTTCATTTTATGCCTTGTGAACAAACAGCCATGGTATACATCTCTCCTCTTGGAAATTGTAACATAACATCAGCACAATACTAAATTGACAGTGCTGTATTACATAATGTATTTAAATCATGTATAGTATTTGTTTCTTTCTCACATGACATCTTTGAACACTAAAAACACATAAGAACCAGGTGCCTTCATTTCTGGTAACAAATAAAACATTAGCACAATACCAGTATAAGGTGTACAACAGTGAAAAAAAAGTGCTGTATTGGAATTCAGCTCTCATACAAAAACGTAAACAGACACAAAGCCAGTGCAGGTCATATGGGTTTGCTGCTCTCTGCCCTTTTGTCGCCACTTTTAACAACTCGCACTTGTGTGGTGTGCATGCGCAGTGGCACAGGAAATACTAATATTAAATACTAGTTATATTTATTTATTTTTTAATGAATCGATTATTAACTTTTATGAATCGATTCGGAATCGGTCGAGAGAGAATCGCAATGCATCGGAGAATCGATATTTTTACCCAATATCCTTCTAACAATGTCATTTGGGGAGTTAGGTCGGTGCATGATAGTAAGCATCTGAAAAGAGTTATAGGCATATTTATCAATCCAAATTTAACATATTGTCATTTAAGTGTGATAAACTTCACAGAAATTTGGTTAGATGAGGCGGGGCTATGCTATGGTACGTAGGAAACAATTAGTATTTTGAACCAATCACGTCAGTTCTCTACCCGAACATTCTATAAAAACAATGACTGTTGCCATGGATACAGTTTGATACAGCCACGCCCACACAGTCCTGTCAAATGGCCTAGACCAGGGTTTCTCAACGGGGGCGTTCGTACAACCTAGGGGGGCGCTGGGTCACGAGAGCTTTTTTTTTTTTTTTTTTTTTTTTTAATAAATATATTTTAAACTTTCTTAAAAATCTTATAAATCATTTGACTGCAAAAATAGGTTACCTGAAATAAACAGCCTATTTTAACTTTTCATGTTTCTAACCCCTCGACCTCTTTTTAACTATTCTCTCCAATGTTCTGCGGTCTGCTGACTGTCACAGCCTTAGAAAAGAGAAGGCTCTGCAGACAGCCAATCAGAGGTCTTTGAGTCAGAACAACCAGCCAATCAAAGCCTTAGCGGCAGAGGAATCAGCCAATCACAGACTAGTATAATGACGTTAACTGATATTGCTAATGCTAATGCTAGCGCAGCGAGATTCAAACTTAAACTAATTATTGTCTCTGAGGTGGAGAGTAATCAGCCAAAGCATGGAGTTAACTAACACACAAGCAGAACCATGTTAAAGACACAACCCTCATATGTTGGAGAGGGACGATATACTAAACGCTGTGCACCGCGAGAGGCTCACTGAAGCCCTGTACAGCAGCCCTATGACAGCAGCAAAGCACAGCTACGTCATGAGCGCTAGTTCGCGGGATAACAGTTCAACAACCAATGAAAACGTACACAATTCATTGTAACATATTCAACTTTAATAACATAACATAAACAAACATGGCGGATAGCAAGAAAAAGTGCCGGCAGTACAATGCCAATTACATTAGTTATGGATTTATCCCGTCACCGATGAACACCACTTTACCAATGTGCCTGCTCTGCGATCAGGTGTTCTCTAATGAGGCCATGAAACCCTCGCGACTACAGGAACATTTAGTGAAAAAACATCCCGAAAAATCAGCTAAAGATCCATCCTACTTTAAGTCTCTGAGGGATCAACATTCAAGACGGCCCACCATCAACTGTGTGTGTGTGTGTGTGTGTGTGTGTGTGTGTGTGTGTGTGTGTGTGTGTGTGTGTGTGTGTGTGTGTGTGTGTGTGTGTGTGTGTGTGTGTGTGTGTGTGTGTGTGTGTGTGTGTGTGTGTGTGTGTGTGTGTGTGTGTGTGTGTGTGTGTGTGTGTTTGCGTTTTGTTGGGGGGGCGCTAGAGTATCTCGGTAAGGTTAGGGGGGCGTTTGCTCAAAAAAGGTTGAGAACCACTGGCCTAGACTGTAAAATGGCGGTTTTTTAAACTTCATTTTATAACATTTATAATTTATCAGTTTTTTGTAAAAGCTTATTGAGACACACCCAACTTAGATATCATATATTAAGGTTTCTGAATTTAGACCAGGTATCCAAAGGCTTAATGGAGAAAAAAGGAAGAAAGCATGTCTTCCATTCCTCTTTGGTGCAATCGGCGGAGAGTATTTTTCAGGTAATGATACAGAGAAGCCTCCGTTATTTTTCGATGATCACTACACCATCTGTTGCCAAACAGATCAAACCTACCCTTCTTCAGACAAAAAAAAAGTTGGCTAGCCCCCTACCTTTCACACCACTAGCATCAGTTGCCCTACGTTTTGGATAACTACAATTTACGAGACTTAAAAAGGTGAAGCCAGCGATTCTAGAGAACACTTGTTGTCAAAATCACTTTGTCAAAATCTGTGGATCTGCTACCTGTAAAAAAAAATCAAGTATTAAACACACAGCCTAGGCTCTAAAAACTGGCAATACCAAGTGTTCAGAATTGCTGACTGCAGGGGTTATGCAATAAACTCGTCACTTTTCAAATACAAAACGCCAATCCAATTCAAATACATTTTTCAAAGTGACACTCTTCAGCTGAATTGAGAACCAATATTTACCAGCTGTTTTGCTCCGTGGCCTTACTGCCTTAGGTTGAGACTCGTGGTGTGACAATACCCTCATCTCACGATATGATACCAGACCAGCGTTTCTCCCAGCGCTTTATGGCTAAGGCGGCCGCCTTAGCAACGCCAGCCCCCCGCCTTGACTACCAACCGACCCCCCCAAAATGGTCGGTTGGTAATTGCTGCACAATTAATGTACTAGCAAGCGCGATTTGCGGTAAAAAGCATGTGTCTACGGCATGTACGCGGGAGAGCGAGCAGAAGCAAACTGACATTTAACTGGTGGCGATAATAAACGCAGTGCGGTTCTATGAGGATATTTAGCTGAACAGAAAGAAGTGCTCTGCAAAGCTAGAATAGTTTAAGACTCCACATCACCGTGGCAACACAACCTATCTATCAGCTCAGACAGGGCAGAGAAAAGTTTGATGAATGCATGAGAGTGATGGCCCAGCCAAGTTTCAGTAAGTGTTTACAGAAGTGCCACACTGTTACTGTCTTTGACCTTTGGAGATATGTATTTAGTCATTTTAAATGGAAAACACATTGTATTTATTATTTCAACTATTGAGTTATTTTTCAAACAGCATGCTAGTTTAGACCAAGAAGATTTATTTTCTGAATTTTCAATGCTGCTTTATTTTTATGTTCCAAAACGACCAATAACCTGTGTATTTAAAAAGAAATCAAGCAAGTAGGCTCAAAATAACTATTAATGAATTGTAGGCTATCGCATCACAATAGGCCTATTGTCCACAATAATCGCACAACAGCCCCCATCCAAAAAGGAACTTCAAAAAGTTGAATTAGCACTTTGATGTGCATACACCTGTTAAGTGTATGGTCCATTATTTGTATTTAGTGTGTCTGTATAGTATTGCACCAAAACAGTAGAAGTTTTCTTTAATTGTGCTTTGTACTGTCTGCATGTTTGCACATAATTTGTACCTGCACATAGCAAACAAAATTGCACAACTGTAAGGTTGTTTTTATTTGTATTTCTATTTTTCTCTTTTTTTTTTTATGATGGGGAAATAAGCTTTTAACTAGGGATGCACCGAACATTCGGCCACCGAAAAAGTTCGGCCGAAAATGGCAAAATAAGTCATTTTCGGTTTCGGCCCGAAACAGTTAAAAAGACGAACAACATTACCGAAAATTGGCGAACTAAATGACACTAAGGAAATATGTTTTTAAAAGAGCTGCGCGCTTGTAAACCAGGAAATGGCAGTAAAGAGAGACGTAACCGTGTATGCGAGTCCACGTCTCTTTGTGACCGCGCAGCAGGAGCAGTTTGTAACATGAAAATGTCAGAGTCCAGTGTGGGAGCATTTTTTCAAACTGGATGAAACACGGCGCAGACAGTGCAATGCTAAAAGCAGAATAAAGTTAAAACACTCGTCCAAGACTGATGTTTAATCACCTTAGAAACACAAAAGCCTTGCGCGAGCGAAGCAGCGATTCACCCGGTGAAACTCTATGACAGTGTGACAAATGGTAACGGTGTCATTCACAGTGACACCTCGCCGGTGAAAAAAAACTTTAGTTTGACAGCTAAAATGATAACCGGAGATATCCTGTCCGTTAGCGCTGTTGGGGGGAAAGGCTCCTACGATCTGATTGCATTTCTCGAGCCTGAATACACAGAGCCATGTCGGCAAACTGACAGCGCGACTAAATATATGTCCAGCGAGCCGCCTCCCCTCGTTAGTTTCAGTCTACAGACGAAAAAGTTACAATCACCTCCTAAGCATGGACATTGTTTAAAGCCTCTCATTGTTATGATCAGGGCTTTGATGCAAATTCTGAAGTCTGAACATTACGGTGGCAGCTGTGGTGCAGTTTTTTTTTAGAGCAACTCAACCTGCACTGCACTGCAAAAAAAGGCAATAAGTCGATCTTTTTGTAGATTCATCCTCATATAAGTCAAGGAAAAAATCAGTGAGTGGTTCACAAATTAATTCCTAGTAAAATGTTAATTTTACTCTTAGATTTGAAGGTTTTACTGTTTATTTATTTAGGCCTATTTAGGGTTGCTTTTTAGTTGTAGGCTATGTTTGAGGAGAACATTTGGGAGTTCATGTATGGAATGTTCAAAGAATTTACTAAATAATAAACAAAACTGCAAAAGCCTCTTTCGGTATTCGGTTTCGGCCAAGAATTTTCATTTCGGTGCATCCCTACTTTTAACCTGAGCCAAATCAGGGCTTTGGCTTAAGAATCTAGAAGATGAATAAACCCCAGGGTGTGCCAACACAAGTTTACAGTTACTTTAAAGAAGCCATAATAAAATAATTGAATATTCCCATATTGCAAACAGTGAATAATTCCTGTTCCTCTCTTAGCCCACAACATCATTCTGTAGTGGTTGAGCTGAAACACAGTCTGCAGGTAAAGGGGGCTGTATGTAGGGGCCAAAATGAATATTTGGTCTGTTTGATTGTTTATTTTGAAAGGTTACTCACACTGTTTTGGTTCATGTCTCTTCCGTTTATTGACACATGGGTGGGGTTTAATCTATATACCTGGGCACTCGGATGGGCGGGGGTTAGAGAGACAAAGGGGGTTAGTGGCGCTCCTGATGATATTTTCTGTTTACCGTCAAACTCGTCAAACCATCGTCAAAACAACCGTCAGTAACTAACAACCCTCATCACTTTATCTTTTATTGATTTGTTTTCATACCATCTAGATGTTTTCATTCATCAGTTGCGATTCTGTCTTCAGTAATAAATGCTAAAACTATATTCATCACCGGACTTGGATTCATTGAATGACGCCTAACAGCCTGGAGCCCACCTAAGCCTCTCAGCGGCCTTTCTAGGAAAGCTGTCGCTATAGGGGCTATTGCCAAATACTTTAGTTCAACAAAGAACATTTTAAAGTTTAGCACAGTACAGAGCAGAAAAAGTAGGCAACCTCCAACCATAATCTCCAACCAAACCGGTAGGCAAAAGCAAAATGAGGAAAATACATTAGTGTTGTAGTGTGAAAGATAATAAAAAGTTACACCCCCCCCCCAAAAAAAAAAAAACGTAATGAATGGACTTTGAGGCTCTTTAAAAAAAGAATGATAACATGCACCCGTCAGTAACAGAAGGTAAGCTTCACGTGCAGGGCATGACCTCATTTTCCTCAGTGGGTAACATGTGGCCCTGGGAACAACAGGGGCTGTCACACAGCCATCATCATTCAGTCCCTTTCAGCAAACAGGGAGAAAAACACATCTCCAATCAGTCATGCAAATGCTGTCATAAATCATAAAAAAGTGTCAAATAAGACTCCTCCTCCTAAGCTGAGATGTGTGCTAAATGACATGTATAACAAAAGGAGATGTCTTCATGATAATATTATGAGAGCCAGGTTGGTCAGCATCTTAAGATCACAATATTATCCTTGGCAAAAATGTACAGAAGCAAAAGTGAAACTAAGAGCCCGTTTCCATTTGTCTTTAACATGTGCTTTTTGTGATCGGATCACGTCTTGACAGCTTTAACTACAGGTGAAAACTAGGGCTGTCAAATTAATGCGTTCATTTAGATTAATTAATCACAGAAAAATTAACGCAATTAAAAAAATTAACGCAGATTAATCGCACTTCTATATTGCCCTTTGACCCGGTGCTAAAGAGGTGAGATGATAGCGGAGCTGCACCTGTATCTTGCGGACACGACCCGCACGGGATTAAAGAGTAAAGAAAGAAGCAGGGGAAAGAGGCCGAGGGCAAATAAGCATGAAGGTAGGAATACGTTTTATGTTATTCTCGCAGTGTCTGTGCATTATTGATTTAGTGGGTGCCTAATTAACAATGTAGGTTCAAAACAGTAGGCCTATCTCTCAATCTTCCTCGTGTCTCACTTTTGTTTGCTACTTTGCGATCGTCTCAACGGAACACCCGACCCCACTCACTCTTCCTAGCATATGCCTGTCTTTTTTCCTCCTTTGTGTGTGTGTGTGTGTGTGCGTCATTTAGCCTGCTTGTTTTTTTGTGTTTTTTTTCTTTCGGCGCTAGTAGTTCCTTAATATATTTAATGTAGAAGCCTGGCTGAGGGGAGGAGACAGAAGTTACGAGAGACGGAGAGAGAGAGAGAGAGAGAGACTAACGGTAGCCTATAGACCGCGATTAATTTAGATTAATTAATCACAGAGCCTGTAATTAATTAGATACATTTTTTTAATCGCTTGACAGCCGTAGTGAAAACACAAGACGCATTGACTGAGATCGGATCACAAAAACCACATTCGGAGGTGGTTTACGTCGCTTGTGTCCGATGTGTCCGCATTCATTTGATAGTTGAAACAGAAACAGAAAAGTGACTTTTGTCCACATTAGGGACCTCCTACTCAACTGCCGCCACCTGCCTGAGCGGAAATACGTTGAAAATGCATCACTGGCGTTCATGCAGCTTTTATAGAAGCCTCATGAATGTTTGTTTATTCAGTTATTAGTGTATAACTTGTTCACTTTTCTGACCCAGCCAAAGTGACATAGTGCACCTTTAATGCACCTGGGCAGTAAAGATGGGTCACCAGTCCCATTTATACGAAAGTAAACTCCCACGGTTTGATTTCCATCTGCTGGTTTGTTTTGGATCATGAACTTGGTGAATTGAGCAGAGAAGCAGTGAGGAGTAAACATGTCAACAGGGCTTTTTGAACATAATTTGTGTTTTTACACATTTTCCTTGTAGAGAAAATCACTTTAAGTCAAAATCAGTGAATATCTCCTCACAATCCGCTACATGTCCGTACAGTGTGTGAGTGCAGACAAAAAAAATGGTGTTAATACACAGCCTAGGCTCTGTTAACTGGTATGTAAACAAAGGAGACTGACCCTAGCTAGCAACATGCCAGTTTACAGAGCTGCGCACAAAGTACAGACAGGTAGGACGTCCAGGGAAGATATTCACTGATTTTGACAACAACAAAAATTGACAACAAGCATTCTCCAGAATTACTGACTTCCCCTTTCGACATGCAGACTGTGTGCCTATCAATAACAACAGAAGCTCTTTCCTGACAACTGCAACAACCATCTACAATGACTCCCTTCCCTGCTAGGAAAGGAGAAATTGACAATACAATTTCCCTTCAGAGGAAAAAAAATGTTGTCCATCTACATATCTGACATTCAAACCAAGTATATTCATGCTTTTCTCTTTCACAATTTCATAAGACTACAATGACCCATCATGCCATGATGTGTAAACAAAGCAGAGCACGGTGATCAACGTCGCAGTAACTAGCTGAGCGAGGAGCACAGCTTGATCAACTCTTGGATTTCGGAAGTCTTGCATAGTCTGTATGCAACGTCCTGTCAGTACATTGTACCGGGATGTTGTGTGCTCACGTGTAAAAACCAACAAGACAGGGGTTAGACTGGCGATTTGGCTGAATTAGCCATTTAAACTATGCAACCATTACCACAGCTACGACATGGAGTCACTTTACTGACAGCATCACACATCACAGTGACAGACAGAGCGCACGATGCGTTGGAAAGTAAACTACTAAATACCCGCAAGCTACCTCAGTGGCTATCTCACTGCTTTACACTGCTACTCAGTACTACCTTTTAACGAGGTGACAGTGTGTGTGCTACTTTAGTTGTCCAACATATAAGCTGTACTTATAACGACACATTGTGACTGACCACTAGTGAGACACGGGCTGACAGGTTAGACTGTCCGGCTCACTAGCGTTGTGCTAACCTGCCAGCTAGCTGTTAGCTTGCGTGGTGGATATGTCATGTTGCATATGCGGTAAACATTAGCAAAGGTCGGCCTTCAACAGGCTCTATTTGAAATTTGAAGACAAACAGACCAACATCCAAAGACGTGTCTTTTTTTACACAAGCAAAACAGAACCCTGTAAAATATCTAAAATAATCTAACTAGGCCCGCAGAGAAGTGCTATGAGAAGCAGCTAACATTAGCTTGCCGGGGTAACAACTCATCCCGTGTCGTGTTAAGTGTGTGTTGACAATCAGTGTTTGGTTTGTCAGGACTGGGACTGGACCTGACAGGGGGCTGGCTAGTGAATACATGTCTCCCGGTGATTACCGTGTAACGCTGAAGCCTGGAGAATTGCCCCCGAGGTGCCGTCAATCACTTTGATGCTGCCGCGGCTGGTAACGGCCAGGATAGCGTTGAGGGCCGGGTGGTAGGAGAGGCTGCGCAGGCCCTCCTCGTCGCAACGCAGGCAACCGTCTCTCAGCACAATCCAGTCTGAGGAGGTGGACGAGCCGGAGCCCGGCGAGGCCGCGGCCGCCATCTTTCCTTATTTCCCCCTTCCCCTTCTGGGGTTTTGTAAAGATCCGATGCTAAACGTAACAGTGCTAAATTTAAAGGACTAACTCCTCGAACTATCACAGTCTGCTGCCACTGCTGACTCCTTCTTCTTCTGCGGCTTCTTCTCCTCCGCCCGTTACCGCAGCAGTGGCTATTCACCATCAGCGCTGAGCAACTCCAGGCTGGGCTCTCTGTTGGTCACACGATAGGTAAACGGTGTAAGCGTAGCTCCGCGTCAGGTCCCGCGATAACACTGAGCACAGACGAGAACCACGGATGTACAAATTAATAGGAACACCAAAATAACAACAGCTTGCGACCAAACGGAAACATGACTTATATGTTCCTATATTTATATTAATAACATTATACTGCATTACAGCATTATACTTATATTAGTTACTTTTCTATATTACTTACTTACCATTTTTATTTAGGCTAATTTCCTACTTTTTACTATTATAAATTATTACTAGATTATTTATATTATATAATATACTTTGCCTATCTCTCCCTCTTGTATTCACCTTCTTTTCCTTTTCTCTTTTAGACATTTTACATAAAGCACTTTGAATTGCCTCTGTGTATGAAATGTGCTATATGAATAAACTTGCCTTGCCTTATTATAGGCTACAGCATCACACCACAGCTGAATCTGACATTTTATCGGAACTTGACATTAGTTTTAAGATGTTCCCTTCTCATGTTTATTTGAATTATTGACTTTATATAAAAGGCCACAAACATGATGACGTCATGATATCAACCTTTTCAATATTTAACAAAACACTCATGTGTATTGTTGTGACTGGTCTGTTTTTCTGCTTGTCACTTTAAAGCTGGGATGGGGGGTTTGGGGAGAAAATGGCAGTTGGGATATAGATTCGAATCCAAATACCTCAACCGCTCCACTTGTTCTCTTTGGTCCCTCCCCTATGGTCCCGCCCTGACAAGCTCTACACCAACAAAGTTGTGCCAAAGTGAATGGACAGTCCCAACAGCCAATAAGAACAGAGAATCAGAGCCTCGCTCTGATTGGTCAAAGTGTACAGCTCATGTTAACTTTGACCAATCAGAAATCACATACCCCAGCTTTAAAGGTGCTGTAAGCGGAATGGTTCTTTTAGCTAACTTCTTGTCAGTTACTGCAGTTAGCAGTCCCCTAACTCGTCCCTACGTCACCACATTAATGCACTGCGGTCTTCAAACAGCGACTAATCTAGCACCATCTCAGATAAGTAATCGTGATAAAACATGATAAAAACCATCAAAACAGACAGCGTAAAACTGTCCTCTGGCGTGCACTGGCAGTGAGACCATGAGTGAGACGGGTTTCGGTTTGTAGCGTTCTCTCTTGTGATGGGATATTAATTTCGGGATACGACAAAGAGTTTATTTGCCGATTACATGCAGAGCAGCTGACTGAGAGATCGGCTTTATGAAATGCGGACATTATGTAAGTGATCACTGTATGAATAAAGAGCGATTTAACACTTATATTAACATAAATAAATCGCTTATTTCACCTTTAACTGCAGAACAGACTTACCCATGAAGAAGACATGATCATCAGTAAAAACTCAAAGATCATGATGAATAAAATGCCTTAGTTATTAATGCATTAATTAATGTGTTGTTCCTGTGTTAAATCCTGCATGAGATCCCATTAATCCTTGTGAATTATTGTTAGTTTATGAAGTAATACATGAATGAATTCAATCATTTTAATCCATGAATTCAGGCATGAGTCATGTACCATTGATCTCAAGCGCTTTGAGTACGAGAAAAGCGCTATAATGTAAATCATTATCATTAAAGTCACCCAAACGTCAATGTAAAATATCAGAAGATCACTATAAGCATATATTTGCTGCAATAAAATGTCAGTTAACAGAATACATTAAATAATTAGTAGAAAGTTGTCTGATGAATTGTATGAACGTACAATTAAAACAAACTGAGGTAAGTAAACTAAACATTAGGGAAAAACTTGCAATATATTTAGACAAACTAAAATTAAGTTGAATCATCATATAATTATATCAGCTAACAGCCTGGCATATCAATGGAATCATTACAGACTAAAATAAATAAACACTGTGTGGCAAAGTCTAGCCTGCAGTGCAGGTGGTGACTTTAATGTATACTGCTGATCATGTTCAGTTCTACATATACGGGTATATATCAATTTTCCAAGGAAACAATGGGATAATATGTTGGGGGAAAAACATACCCGCCCGGAATTGAAATTGTTGTTGCTAACCTCTTAGTAGGAGGTGGACTGAAAAGGGATACTTCTAAAATATACCGTGATATATATAGTGGGTTTTTTTTCTTCTGCCTAACATCACTCCACTGATTGATTGATTGATTGATTGATTGATTGATTGATTGATTGATTGATTGATTGATTGATTGATTGATTGATTGATTGTCTTTATTTCGGACATGCAAGCAATAAAAAATTAAATTCAAATAGTAATAGATGAATAAATAAAAAAATAAATAAAAAACAGACACACTTTCCACATGCTCGAAAGTGCGTAGGAGGAAGTAAAAAAACATCTAGTCCTACCCCTTAACAGAACAATTTAGCTTGGAAAGTTAGTATTATGTTATTAACATGTCAGTATACATGATAAAAAGCTATAATAATGCATACTGAGTCGTATAGAGATTAATCGATCAGGTAAAGATAACACATGATGAATGTATGTATCATGGATAAAGTCAGTGTTGTTTACTTCACAACTGTATTTTATCCACAAAACCAAATATTATATATATATATAATATAACATTAATAAAACCTTCCATTTGGTAACATTCAAATCTGGGAACATTGGGACGACCCCCTTACAACCCAATGTAGTTGATTCCACTTTAACTGACTCAACTCATTTGCAGGCGTCGACACCTGTACATGCTAAACGGCAACCTGTTGACTGTAAAATAGGAAACAGGCTACTTGGGGGCTTTAGTTCATGTACTGTGGGCAGTCCCAGTTAGCCTGTGGATATCGTTCCTACTACCTGCACATTTTACAGTTTGGTTGTTATAGCTTTACAACTTTTGGCGAGGAACTTCTGTAAGTTGCCAGAGAGTTCATATCTCAGCCTCTCTACATGTAGGATGCCCATTAGTTCCCTTAACCAAGTGTCAAACTGAGGGGCTGAGTCAGATTTCCACAATTTCAGGATAAATCTCTTAGCAATAACCATGCCATAAACCACGATTGTGCGAGCGTTATGGTCCAGATTTTCCAAGGCTGCGGAATGTCCAAACAGAGCGGTTTCAGGATCAGTAGTCAAAGAAACATTTAAAACATTAGACTACCATTGAAATACAAGACACCAAAAGTTGTAAAGATTTGGACATTCCCAAAAGTGGTGAGCAAGTGTACCCTCGGCAATCTTACACCTGTTACATAAAGGAGAAAGATTTGGGAAAATGTTATGCAGTTTAACCTTAGTAAAGTGCAATCTAAGTGTGACCTTAAATTGAATTAACTGAAGCCTCAAGTTTATAGAGCAGGATTTTATGCTTTTTAGCGCTCCCTCCCAGACATCGTCAGCTATTCCAATGTTTAAGTCTTTTTCCCAGGCTTGCTTTATTTTTAAAGTAGATTTGTCCTGCCGGTCTAAAGATATTCCCACAAAAGAAGAAATCAGGTTTTTAGCTTCTGGTGAGCCCAGTAAAGTTTTGGACAATGAATCATCTGCGGGCAGGGATTCAAAGGATGGTATATTCTGTCTGACATAATTCCTCAACTGTAGATACCTGAAGAATTGAGCTTTCGACAGTGAAAACTTTGATACTAACTGATCAAATGAAGCAAAGTGACCATTTATATAAAGGTCCTCAACTGTTACTATTCCCTTCCGACTCCAATCTCTGAATGCTGAATCTGTGAACGATGGGGGGAAGGTATGGTCATGCCAGATTGGGGCATGTATGGTCGTGCTCGATAGTTCACAGGCCTTCCTAATTTGGTTCCAAATTCTCTGACCGTTGGACAGGATAAAGTGGTCTCCTCTAAAGGAGGCAGGCGGTCTGGGAGAAGAGAAAAGGATGGCAGTAAGAGAAGATTTTGGGGCCACGCTTTTTTCAATTGCCAACCAGGGGGGCAGATCAGATCTAATGCCTTGTTCATATGTAAATTGCCAATACACCATGACTCTAGCATTGGCAGCCCAGTAATAATGTAAAAAACATGTTAACCCCAGTCCGCCATGCTCCCTGGGTTTCTGAAGGTGGGCTTTTGAGATCTTATGTGATTTATATCCCCAAATGAAAGGCATTATAATAGAATCAATTGACTTAAAGTAAGATTTAAGAATATAAATTGGCACATTCTGAAATAGATACAGAAATCTCGGCAGGGAGACCATCTTTACTGCGTTCACACGGCCAATAAGGGAGATCGGTAATGTTCTCCATTTCTCTATGTTCTCCTTTAGTTTGTTCAACCTTTCCGTAAAATTTAACTTAAAAAGTGTCTTTGGGTTTTTAGATAATTTAATGCCCAGGTACTTTATACTGACCAGATTAGTTTTAAACTGCGTATTGGCTAGGAATGTTGGGTCCAGATCTGCTGTTAACGACAAGAGTTCACTTTTTTGCCAGTTTATGGTGTAACCCGAGACGTCGCCAAAAGAATTAATTAGCTGGAGTAGGTGGGGGATGGAATTCTCGGGGTCGGCTACAAAGAGGGCGATGTCATCTGCGTACAGAGAGATCTTATGGTCCATCCCACCTAGTGATATTGGCTTTATAAGTGCGTGCCCTCTTATGCTAATAGCCAGGGGCTCGATGGCCAACGCAAAGAGGAGCGGCGAGAGGGGGCAACCCTGGCGCGTGCCCCTCTGAAGGGCAAAGGGTGTGGATCTTTCTTGGTTTGTTAGAATGGAGGCGGTGGGATGGGTTTGGTTTGAATTTTGTTTGAAATCTTTTTTTTATCCAGGTCATCTCTAATTGATGTTGCTGTCACTACTGATACAGAAACAAACAGGCTGGAAGATGCATGTGTATTTACCGTTAAAATAACACATATAGCATTGGGAAAATGCAAAGAGCAAGTAAAGCAACTATTGAATAAATAAATTATGAACATTATTATGTAGCCAACTAGTAGGGGAGAACCTGAGCCACTTTTTACATTTGCTCCCCTCTAAGCGAGCTAAAATGATTTATCACTCAAATTTACACATTTCCCATTAATTCATGATGTTTTCTAGAAATGGGCATTAGCAGAATTTTTTAAAGACAAAGGGCGGTGAAAATATGATTGTTTTAAAAAAAGTTGTCATGTGGCTCACTTTACCCCAGCTGTGGGGTAAACTGAGACAGACCAGAAAAATCAAGGGGGTAAAGTGAACCAGCTGGGGGTAAACTGATCCACTTACTTTTTCCACTCTGAAACTACCATAACAACACATATTGTAACAGTTAGAATCCTGAAAGCTAGCCACACATTCCAGAACTAATGTCGGACTAGTAAAATAATGATGGGGTTTGGTTAATTAAGCAAAGCAAATTTTCTAAACACTTGAAAGTAACTCTGAACAAAATCAAATACAACATATTATAATTCAAAAGGTTTTAATAAGATTCAAATGAAAGATAGAACCAGTTAGATTAGAACACAGTCTCGGGGTCAGAACACAGGACCCTTAGAGCCAGCTTGTGTCTGGGGGTCAAAGCATAGGAAAATAAGAACCAGCGAGAACAGCCTGGGACTCAGAACACAGGAGAAGACCCAACTGGATTATAACATCAGCCTGTCATACTCTACAACTAGGCCTACTCTACATTCCAGCCCTGAAGGTTACAGGGAAAGATGAGAAGGTGCTCTTTCCGTGTGGTTTCCCCAGGTCGTCTTCCTGGTGTATTTCCTTGGCATGATGGCTTTTCTACAATGTGTATGACATTAAAATAAAACATATGTTATGTATTATTACATTAAAATATGTTTAAGACTAAACTTAACTTGTGCCTCATGGTGGGGGAAAGTGAGACAGTGCCTCACTTTCCCCCACCATGAGGCACAAGTGGCACAAGAGGCACCATGAGTCAAATTGTGGTGGTGGGGGAAAGTGAGACAGTGCCTCACTTTCCCCCACAGCATTTGGCTCACTTTCCCCCACCACCACAATTTGAGAAAAAACTACCTCTCTTAACATTTCAGGCTAATCTTTAGCTAATATCATCACATGGCTTTTATATGTTGGTAGTTCATCAACACGTATGATAGAAGTTTTTTTTTTTTTTTTTTTCAAAGGTTTTTTTATTCAACAAAGGATTTGTGAAGCTATTACAGTACAATGATTAAGTTTTTTCCCCTTTTTTCTTCCCCCGAAACACACCCCGCCCATATCCCTCCCCCACTACAAACAATCCTGCATCAAAAAATCAGCACAAAAAACAATACACAATGTTAAAAATGACATAAACGAAATACACGCTACAAGAAACAAAAATAAACAATCAATATGAAAAAAAAAACAAAAAAAAAAACATAAAGAAATAAAATTAAATCAAATAAAAGAGGGGAGGAGGTAGCTACTCTTCTATTGTTGTTGTTGTTTTTTTTAAATAATTTAGGAAGGGGCGCCAAATTCTGTCAAATTTATTCTCGGATCCCTGGGTAGTATAACGTATTTTCTCTAGATTCATACGTGACATAATGTCTCTAATCCAATGTGAGTGGGAAGGAGGAGCAGGATCTTTCCACTTGAGTAAGATAACCCTACGAGCAAGTAATGAGGTGTAGGCCAGTACCTTCAGCTTCACTTTAGACAAGCCCGGATTTGGAGCAATGCCAAAAATTGCAGTGAAAGGGTTCGGCTCAATTTGATGCTGAAGTACTTCAGAAATTGTTTGAAAAACTGATGTCCAGAACTCAGTCAAGGTGGGACACAACCAGTACATGTGAAAGAGTGATGCCGGTGCACTCTTACAGCTATCACAGGTCGGGTCTACATCGGGGAACATACGAGCTAATTTAGTTTTAGATATGTGGATACAATGTACTACTTTAAATTGCACAAGAGCATGTCGGGCGCAGATGGAGGTAGAGTGTATCCGATCCAGGACTGAATCCCACATGTGATCTGTGAAGGCAGAACCTAGGTCCTGCTCCCACAGGGTTCTTATAGCTGCTAATGAGGGGCTATGCAACTTCGAAATTAGGTTGAAAAACACAGAAATTGAGCCTTTTAATTTGGGGTTTACAGAAAGAAACAAATTGACATGATTGGCTGGCGGTTTATAAGGGAATTGGGGAATTAACTTCTGCATAAAATGCCTGATTTGCAGAAATCGGAAAAAATTAGTCTTTTCGATACCAAAATGTTTTGTCAATTGAGAAAAACTAGCAAATAGATCATTAATAAATAAATCACCGATGCATTTTAAGCCTTTTTTATGCCAGATCTTGAATGCACCATCCACCGTCGAGGGAGTAAACAAATGATTAGCTGCAATTGGGCTGAAAAGTGAAAAATTCTGCATTCCAAAATTCTTCCTAAATTGGGTCCAAATTCGAAGGGAGTGCTTAATCACGGGACTACTGTTGGGAATAGCCGAAGAGAGTGGAAGTGTGGCGCTTAAGAGGGCAGATAGAGACAATGGGCTAATAGCGCTGGACTCCATTGTTACCCAGACTGGGGCTGAGTCGTCAAGGTGAAAATGCACCCAATACACTAAAGAACGGATATTAGCAGCCCAGTAATAGTATTGGAAATTAGGGAGGGCCATTCCACCTGTTTGTTTGGGTCTTTGAAGAAAAGCTTTCCGTAACCGAGGGTGTCTACCATTCCAAATATAATTTATCATTAAAGAGTCAAGGGCCTGAAAAAAGGATTTGGGGAGAAAGATGGGGAGACATTCGACCTCCGCGCTGTAATCCTCGTAGAACCGGAGCTTGTGGCCGTGGTATTCCAGCTCGCCCTGTTTACGTGCCTCTCTCATGATTAGGTCTTTAGTCTGGTATCGGTGGAAGCGGATGATGACGGGCCGCGATCTCTCGCCCGGGCCAGGTTTGGGTGCCAAAGTGCGGTGAGCTCTGTCCAGTTCCGGGGGAGAAGGGAGAACTTGATCACCAAAAACCTCGATGAGGAGCTCGGAGAAAAAGGCGGTGGGGCGTGCACCCTCAAGTGACTCTGGTAAGCCCACAATACGAACGTTCTGTCTCCTGCTTCTCCCTTCCAAATCCGATAGTTTAGATTTCAGCGACTTGTTGTCTTCCTGCAGTGAGGAGCACATAGCCTCAAGTTGCTCCAGGCGTCCGCAAACAGTTTCTGCATTCTCCTCGAGATCGGTTATACGTTTCCCATGGCCTGAGACCACGGCCTGGATGTTGTCTAGCTTAGTGACCATTCTGTCGAACGATGACTTGAACTCCGCGGCTATGGCTGCTCTATGCTGCTCAAGCAGGTCCGGAATGGAAGCCATTGAGCTAGCACCAACATCAGGGATAGCCACGCTGTCCGAGGACATATCTGACTCTGCTGAATCTCTTTTTGCTCTTTTCTTTCCTCTGGGCATTTTTCCAAATCAGTGCTAGTGTTACCGGCAATACAAGCACAAAAAAAATCGATGAAAATAGGGTTTAATCAGTTAAGTCTGAAATAGTCAGTGGGAGCTAGAGAGCGAACGCACCTACTCCATGCTCTGCAACCGGGAAGTCCTCTCTGATAGAAGTTTTTCTATGTGAATACATATGCTTTGGCAACAGTTGATTAAGTTGACAGCAAGAAAATTTACTTTTACATGCAAAATACCTATTTTGGTGAAAAAAACATCCTTACCACAGCACCATGAGGTCCTCTCTTTCAGAGCCATGGGGAAATGAGAGGGGCTTGAAAACATATATCTCACATGACCAAAAATGTTTTCCGTTGCCTAGATACAGGGGGTGGCTCACATTACCCGATGCCTCAGATTCCCCCGTTCTCCCCTATAAGAAAAAAACAACCCTCTCTCTTTGTCCACCTCCACCTTTCTGAAAAACTATTGTTCTATTTCGTTCCTACTGACCGCCAGAGGCGGTGCTTTCAGCACTGGATGTTCCATCGCACGCATGCGCAGGTCGAGTAATTATACCAAAATAGTCACCTGTGACACCTGGGTGACCCGGGAATATCTATATATTCCGGAAGTCACTCTAGGATCTGTTCCTTCTATCTTCTCGCGGACTAGCAGGACACACAAATATTGTTGTGTGATATTTTCGCAAGTAGCTTTGTAACCTAAGGGTTGGTGCTTCGAGGTGACTTCGTCCACCAAAGGCTGCGATTTGCAAATTTGTTCGACTTCGGCCGGTCAGGGGTGAGTAAAGGGTGAAGTCTACGCGTAGCCGCCGGCTACCGCGGAAGCTAATTCACCTTTCCACCTTGCTTTAATTGAGCCCGTCAGGCGGCGGCTGGGTTCACAGTCGGCGTGTTATTCTTTTGTTTGCACCGTTGCTTGTGTGTTTTTCGCTAAGCCCGGTTGTTTTTTTTTGACATTTTTATGCTTTATTGATAGTGTAGACACAGAGTTGAAATGGGGCAGAGAGGGGAGTGACATGCAGAGAACGACCGCAGGCTGAAATCGAACCCGGGTCCGCTGCTGGCCGAGGCCCATGGGGGGGACGCCCTACCAACTGAGCTAAGGGCGCCCCCAGCCCGGTTGCTAATTGTATGCTCGGATGTATTGTTTTTCTAGCATTGCTGCACGGTTGCTCGGGTCTTGGGTTCGCCTAGACCGGTTGCTTTGATTTAATCGAGAGCGAGCGGCTTGGGGATAAGCCAGGCCGCCGCCACGGTATTTTGTTAGCATTGTTGCACTGTTGCTCGGGTGCTGAGTTCGCCCAGACCGGTTGCTTACTTTGATTTAATCGACAGCGAGTGGCTTGGGGTAGGAGAAGCCAAGCCGCCGCCACGGTGTTTTGTTAGCGTTGTTACACTGTCGCTCGGGTGCTGAGTTCGCCTAGACCAGGTGCTACTTTGATTAATCGACAGCGAGCGGCTTGGGGTCCGAGCTGCCGCCATGGTATCGTGTTAGCATTGTTGCACGGCTGCTTGGGTGCTGAGTTCGCCTAGGCCGGTTGCGTACTTGATTTATCGCCAGTAAGTGGCCCGATAGAGCCCAGGGTCGCCGTCATTAGCTTCTTCCTAGCGGGATTGCACTGTTTCGGGTGCTCTCGCTGATGCACGTTGGCTCAGGCTACTTATTAGCTCGTCAGTGGCCGCTTAGGTCTTCAAGGTTGCCATCACTGGTAATTCAGGCGTCGCATCGTTGCTCGAGTGCTTTCACCTAGTTAAGTCCGATTGCATAGCCTGCTTTAATTTGCTCTCCGGCGCGCGGCTTTGGTCCAAGGCTCGCCGTCAGGGGGTTATTGTAGGAGTGTCGTGGCTAGGGCGCTCTCGCCTAAAGCTCGATTGCCTGGCCTGCTTTAATTTGCTCTCCAGTGCGCGGCTTGGGTGTTACAGCAGTCGCCGTCACTGTGTTATTTTAGGGGGGTCGCATCGTTGCTGGGTGCTCTCGCCTATAGCTCGATTGCCTAGCCTGCCTTAATTTGCTCCCCAGTGGGCGGCTTGGGGTTCTAGACAGGACTCGCCATCACTGTTTGATTCAAAGGTATCGCATCGTTGCTTGGGTGCTCTCGCCTACAGCCGGTTGCATAGCCTACTAATTAACTTACGGATTAATTGACATAGGCTAATAATTTGCCATTATGTTAAGCGCCCATAATTGTGTTACCTGCATGGCCTCCCTGCAAGCGGAGGATGGCCAACTAATTGATGAATCAGATTATTGTCTCAGCTCTGATAGTTCTGTTGGATAATTTTCAAGTTTAAACTATAATCAAATTTAACAATAATTTTCCCTATGTAAAATCCTGAGTTGTTAAGTAAATAGTAACTATAGCTGTATGTATAATGGAGCATGAAAAGATCATTTGACGATATAGTGGCAGTATGAGAACATATAAGTTTTGACTGTTTCCCCAAATCCAGGCCTGTAGTGCAGCCTACCATTTGAAAACCTTATGGATTCATGGCAGCCAAGCTCCCACTCCCCTTACAGCAGCCTATGCAGTGCAGTCGCTGTGCAGACAGAGGTTGACATGTTTTGACCTTTCATGAACTATCTGGTCAAGTTATGAATTGATGTCATGAGTGTTGGTTCAGATATCCATGGTGCTCAATGTAAAAGCTTTCACACCGACACGCTCCTGGTTCCATTTTGGGGTGTGAGAGCCATTGTGCTATCTGATGAACCAGTCTGTGTTCTACCAGTTTTAATTGGAACCAAAGTTTGTGTCAGTCTTGTGCTTTTTTTATGCGGCTCTCTGGACAAACAAGAGGCTAGAAGTGTGAAACACTACATTTCATGATCCCCACAATTAAGAGTTTTGATGCATGACTTTTCTTCTAGCACCACCATTATGCCTTTTTCCCACTATAATCATGGCCTGCATCTTTTTAATTATGTAAACAGGTGAGACTGTTCACTCTTCTCACTTGGCAACGCGTTCCTGAAGCTCCACTTATAAGCTCACTGCACAAGAGTGAAGCTATTGAATATTTTTCTCTTGGGTGTTTTCCTTTGTAGACGATCCCTGTGTTCTCATCTCACAGACCGCTGCACAGAGAGCAAAATTACCAGTGGAGCTTAGAGGACGTCTGGTTTCAGTAAAAATTAGGTTGCTGCCCATTGTCTAGCTTATGACGCAAAGATGCATCCTTTGTTGTATTAAAATACATTTACTTTGGAGTTATTGATACCGGAAGTTCAAATATGTCAATATCTTTTCAACTTTACCGCAACTAACCCCTTTACCTGTCGAGTTAATTCTTGACATTGTATTTCCACATTATTCTTAAAGTGCATTATTATTAAAAATCCCTCGCTCGTCTAATTTGTTTCATCGTTCTGTTCCTAAAACCTATAGAAATGGTATACGCTGGCCATTGAGTGACCTTTTAATTACAAACCAATGTTTTGAATGAAATGTTTTTGGTGACCATTTTAAGGTTGCTGTGATAACTAACCCTGTTACATACATTAGTTTGATCAGCTGTGTTTACTGTATAGGGTAGGAACCAATCAGGAGAAGGCAGATAAATAACTAGTTTTCATTGATCAGAGGATTATGTACCAGTATTAAATCTTTGACAAACAGGAAACAGTGAAAACAAGGCACCACATTTAGTAGACAATAGTTTATATCACTCCTAACTGCCCCCAGTTGACCTGCTTGCGCTGCTTAAATCCATAAATTAAGAAAAAGCATGAATGGACACTTCTCATAGTATAATACAGTGCAGTAACAATGAAGAACATTATGCTCAACAATCTTTTTCTTTCTGTGTAATGCTGTCTCTATTAATTCAATATTTGGCACCACATTCTTCAGTTGGAGAAAAAAATAATCATAATATGAATATACAACCATGTGAGTATTTCGGGCTTCATGAAGTGAAAATAAATGGCAGGCTATGGGAACTGTATTGCACTAGTGAATGAGACGTCTGGCTACCCAAGTTTAAGCTGTAGTTTATTGACCAAAGACATAAAAGGGAAACAACTATATACACTGATATATATTCCCAACAGACCCACTCTCTATAATAAGAACAGAGTTAAAAAATAAAGAAATAAACACCTTTAAAAAATATCCTGGGTCCATAGTTTGACTTCATCCCCCCCCATTCTTCCTCCAGGGGCAACTGTCCATGAAAAGGTCCACAGTTTTTTACCTGGTCCAATCACACGCCGGTATATAGTGATAGGAAGTAGATATACAAAAGGAAAATGGGATATATGAGCAGGGGCTTCTTGGTTTTGAATTCATCTCCGACGAGCAGTGAGGCAGCGCTGTACGCCGCCCAGAACACTCCAAACAGCTGCAAGGTTGAGCACACAACACAGTCTCATTACATTCATTCAGAAAATAATTCACACTCACCAATATCACATATCTCCCATCATTATAAGTAAGAGGCAAGTTCAAGGAGTGATGAAATGAATAAAAGCATGTCCCATTAGAGCATACTGCATGCAAACTGGAATGCAAGGTAAGTTTGCATTCTTGGAACTTGTATTTCCTGTTTATATCCTGTTAAGACATATAGTTAAAGGTGAAGTCAGCGATTCTGGAGAATGCTTGTTGTCAAAATCACTTTTTTTGTCAAAATCAGTGAATATCCACTCATGCGTGCGCGCTGGATAAAAATCTGGTGTTTAATCACAGCCTAGGCTTTGTAAACAAAGAAGGCCCAACATAGCTAGCAACATGCCTGTTTATAGACCCTATAGGCTAGCCTGTGATTGACAACAAGCATCCTCCAGAATCACTAATTCCAACTTTAAAGTGTGAAAAAATGCCACATAGGAAAGAAGTAGCCTAGTGGATTCTGTAATGGTTCAGAGACGAACAGACCTGTCAGAAGAGCTGTACAGTTTGTTTTATGTATACTGGTATGCAGGCTCATCCAATGCATTTGCTACCGTTAGCAGCAGTTATCTGACCTTAAACTACACTTACCCTGTCGTGTAGCGTTGCAACATTGACTGTCGCCTTAAAGACAGGAGTAGCCCACATTTCAAAGCAGGGAGTGAATTTGATCAAATCAGGGCTTTTCTGCTGAATAAATCTGTCACGGTGCTGCAGTGTGTAGAATTTCACCCAGAGAATACAATGCCTACATGTCAATCCCTTTACAGGCAGTGGAATTTGATTGTTTGTTATCACACACATTATCTAAGTAAGTCAATTGTACACAGAGCACATTGACATTTGTTTATTCGCATATCCCCTCTCAGGTTTTTTACACTACGTAGGGGATCAGAGCACAGGGTCAGCCATAGTTCAGCGCCACTGGAGCAGTTTTAGGTTAGGGTGCCTTGCTCAATGACACAACGGTAGATATGGTGGGCACTCACTTTGACTAATGTAGAAACCACATCGAAGCCCCTGATCACCAGGAGAGGAGGGGCTATGACGATGAGAGGAAGAAGAGAGTATCCAATCACTCCCAGTACCTGGCCGAAATACACCTGTTCAAAAGGAACAACAACACTCCGTTACAACTTTATGTATGTTGTGACTGGATTTGTGACTGGCTGCAGTGGATGACTACTGTAGGTGTCCGCTGCACTCACTTCACCACCCAGCACACGAGCAAGCAGGAAGATGGTTAGTGATCCAAATATCCAGATGGTGATGATCCAAGACACAACCTGCAAAACACAATAGAACTTTGTGTCAACACTGAAAACGCTGGGAGACAGTTTTGTGACAGGAAAATTCCACAAATATATGTATTTCAATTGGAAGCTGCCGATTTCATTTTCTTTTTAATGAAAGTGTGTAAACAGGAGGACTTGGTTTCCGAATTTCATCCTAAACCAAGAGTGATGCAAGGGCCTTGGTTTATTGTTTAGTTGGTAAAACTTCAGAAGAATACTGAGACATGCCCTTTGAGCCCAGAGTTTCCCCATCCACAGTGCATGTTTAAATTTAGCTTCAATGTAAAACATTACAAGTTGAGAAAAAGTTTCTCTGATATTATCCAAAACAGACCAGCAGGTTAAATACAGTGGAAAAGCAACGAGGACCAATGCTCACAAGTGATTGGAATCCCTTGGTTTCAGGGTATATAGGTGTGTGGTGCATTGGAAAAGAGGCCAATTGACAATGGTGGAGCTGAGGTGGTGTTCACTGTGTCCAGAGGGGTATACTACAAAGCAAACTCAACAGAGCCCGGCTCTCTTTTTTTGATCTGGTTCAACATAACACATACCCTCGCTCAGAGCTAACCGGTATCACGAAGGCAGTTATCAACCTCTTATGTTGAACGAGGGTTTCAGCTTCAGGCTCTGTGCGCGTCCCCATGAGAGGGGGCGTTTGACCGTCATTTGACTCTGCTTCCGCACAGACTGGACTGACCTTGTGCCGCTAACTTTACACAAACGGACTGATTGTGAGCAGCTGAGTAAACCAAAAGTGTGTCGCCAACTTCATTCAAGAGGAAGAGTTTGTCAGTCTGAATTATTACAGCAGAAATCAGAGAGCCGAAAAAAACTCTCACTGCAAATAGGCTAAGGAGAGTGGAATGCTGCCAGCATGGAAATTATTTATTTATCTTGCCGATCGTTCTCGCAGTGCGTAACGTGACATTATAAAACAATGAAACGTTGAACTTGGATTTAAACACTATACCATTTAGCCTAATATATATAGGCTACTTTGCTATATTTATAGCACTACGCCTATAGTCCCACACTTAAGAATGTAATTTAAGTCTGACACTGTCCCCAAATGAATAGCCTATGGAAAATCATTTAGTTTTGGGCCACATCATAATGAATACAATTTTGATTTAGACTATTAGCCTTTTATTTGAATCTTACAAATACCAATAGGCCTACATTAAAAAACCTGTAGTCTGGATTTTTCTGACAAATATGAATCTACTGTGAGAAGCTTAACCTGCGAGTCTGCAACGATGTCCGAACTGTGACAGCTGTCACCTATCACGTCCCAACTGTAATCGCTACTTATGAAAAGAAAGAAGCCCACAGTGAAATAATGTTGCAACCTGTGATTTTATAGAATGCTTTATTAAGAGCCAGTGTGTGTAGATCGCCAGGTAAAATCATTTGAGAGGAGAGCATAGAGTGGCGCTGCATACAGTATAGGTGTGGGCTATTTTACATTTTCAATAACTGTATGCATGTGGCAAAAAGCCCTGGCGCGATGTTACAGTTCACTCTGTAAGCCTAATGTCACGGCTTCGTTTCGTTCATTAACTTACTGATCAATAAGTTTAGATGTAACAGTTTCCTCAGTGAGAATGTAGCGCTCAGACAATATAGTCAGGTCCGCGGGATTTCTAAATGTGTAGTTTCCTTGAAGGGCAGCGCTCTAAGAGCCGAATTTAAGCTCAAACTCTGAAACAAAAACTGGTCTGAGCAGGTTAGCCGTGCAGCCTCTGTTACCACGGTGATCTAGCCAGGTAAAAAGAAAGCCACCTTTCGTGATACTGAAAACTCTGGCTTTACGCGCCCCACACACATCCTGCGTCTACCTCTGGAGCGCGTCGCCTTACCTTACTGCTGCCTCTCTCGGACTTTTCTCGGACACACATGCAACGTCTCAGCAGCTGCTGCTGCAGCGCTGCTTCTAAAAGCCCTATCTTTCTACATAGAGTTTTCATAGATAATTCCCATTAAAAATGAAGTTATTTCATGTCATCTATGATGCATATGATTTATATTGAGTCTGGACAGTAATCCGTGCGCCCCATTGCCATTTTTTTTCTTTTTTTTTTGCCATATTTTCGCTTGTTGGAAGTTTTATTTTGAAGGGGACACACCAGGAAATGGGGAAATTACAGCGAAAGCTGCCAGTATGAAGTCAATATGACTCTCAACAGAGTATTTCAAAAATCACTTTACTGATTTATACGGGAGAGAGAGAGGGGGGTGTGGTCGGGGAAGAAGAAGGCCGTAGACACAGATAGAGCAACGGAAAACTGTTGCGCTCATCATGATCTTTTTTATTTCTTCACTATATTGGATCTCTATATGTGTCATTTATCCAAAAATGAAATGCCAGAACTAATTGAAAATTAGGTTTTAAATCCCTCGGATTTTGATTGCACAATTAAATCGTGAAATAAAGGGATTATTCGCGTATACGACTGAGGGATGTTTTATTTTGAAATAAACACACCGGGTAAACGTGTAACTAGAGTGAATGCTGCTGGTATGACTGTCAACAGAGTATTTCTCTATCAGTTAAAGCACAGAGACGCGAGAGAGACGCGCTGCTCTCAGAAAAAAATAGGCGAGCCTCCTGAGGTGAAGGGGAGCGGCGCTGCAGACGTGCCTCCGACGCGCCTCAGCAGTGCGTCTGAGGTTGGATGTGTGCTCGCTCTACGTTGATTTCACAGTCTGTGACCAAAAGTCAGACGCAGACGCGAGGTAGACGCGCAGTAGAGGTAGGATGTGTGTGGGGCGCGTTAGACCGCTTTAGACTCAACAGACCTCGCTCAGCCCTTAATCTCGCTTCGTAGTATACCCCTCTGCTCTCCCGGGCTGTGAATATTTTGGAATAGCACGATTCGATTTGTTTCCGATTCTTGGGGTCAAGATTTAATTTTAAAAAATTGATTCTCGATTCAAAACAATTCTCGATTCAGTTCAACTGAGGAATTCAGGACCTACCCCAGTCCACTGTGTGCTAATACCAATATGGCAAATTATGTCTTTTTTATCCTCTCTATTTTAATGTGAAACTTGTAATGCATGTGATTTTAAGGCATGTCAACATTACTTGCGGCAGCAAAATACATATTAAAAAACTTAAATATTAAAAAAATAAAAATCTTTATCTTCTTTTCAAATCTTTTAAGATTTTTGCAATTCATCGGTCGATTTAAATTCGCAGAATCGCGATTGTTACATGAATCAATGTGTCTGCCCAGCCCTACGGCTCACCCTGAGCTGTCCATAGATGGAGATCATGGAGAAGAGCAGCACCATGGCCAGAGGGCCCCAGAAGTCTGGGTTGTCTCTGACCACCTGCCGGTTGTAACCCAGCGAGGGCATTGGCATCAGCACACAGCGGATCTTGTAATAGATGTCCTTCAGGTCAATGTCCAGTTCCTCCCTGTTCTCACACACACACACACACACACACACACACACACACACACACAAAACATTACAATACACAAAACATTATAATACAAAGGTGTTTCACTACACAAGACTACAGATTCATTGTTTAGAAAACATTTAAACAGGGGCCGTTGGTGGTGTAGTGGTTAGAGCGAGAACGTCAAAGTGACCATGAATGCAGCAGGGCAGAGGGAAAAGGTTAGCAGTGATTGGTCAGCCTGGCAGTTAATGTACAGTACAGGTTACACAGTGTCTCAGTTAAACTTCTTTAGATCAAGGAAAAAGTTGTGTGTTGTTTCCCAAAGTGCAGGAAATTAAAAAGTAAAGCAGGTTAGCGCTAGCTCCAGGAAAGATTTTATGACAAGAGTAAGAGCTGATGGAAACACTGTCCATATGCTGCCTCATATCTTATCGAAACATTCCCTTTGTGTACATAAAGGGACAGGTAACTCCTCCTTAAATTGAAAGATAAAAAAAACAAAACGGAGGGGGCGCTTGTGGCGTAGTGGTTAAAGTGCCCCCCCCCCGTAGAGGATCAGTCCTGGTCACAGAAGACGTGGGTTTGAATCCTGACCCGGTTGTTCTCTGTATGTCATTCTCCTATCTGCCCCATTTCATCTCTGTCGCTCCAAAAACTGTCTTATGAAGCAAAAATATAAAAAAATATTTATTTTTAAATTATATAAAAAAAATATATATATTTAATTGAATATAACCACGTCCAGCAAACCGACTGTGACCAAAACAATTGTACATTTGAATTGTAACGGAGCGCTTTAAAACACATGGGACAACTTGATCTACTCACAGTAGAGGCTTGCTCTCCTCGCTGCTGTCATCCTCCTCCACCTCCAGCAGCCAGCCGTAGCCGCGCTGCCTCAGGAAGGTGGAGGCATACGGGTCTTTACCGCCAGCGTCAGGGCCCAGGTTCAGCTTCACGTCCGGGGCACTGATGGTGCCGCTCAGATCTGCACACAACAGGTTACCTTCACTGTTAAATAGACTCAGGGAGATGCATACAGCACCTTTAAACACCATTAACCATCCGAGAATGCATAGTCGACTATTTGGGCAATGGACAAAAAGGAAATTTAAAGACATGATCATGGACTAGGGGTGGATAGTTTTAAAAGGGGAAAATGTGGTAATCACCCAATCAAAGTACCGGTAATAATGGACCTAAATGATAATAAAAAGGAAATGTAAGTCACAGCCCTCCCTGCTCTAAACACACATTGTACCGTCCTTGCAGGAGCAGGAACAACTTCCTTTTATCATCCATTCAACAAGTGCCCTCTTGTTTTCTTAGGACAGGGAAGTACAGCATACCCCAGGGCTCTACTTCCTCCTCTAATCACCTGAACTCAGACAATTATTCATCAAATATTTTATATTACCCATTAATGCAAATACATGTTTCACTTGCCTAGTCTATTATTTTAGTCACTTTTAAGTTATTGTATTGTCGGTCTGTCTGTAAATAGGCTCCACAGCTAAGACGCTTACAGAATACTGGGTATTTCTACTACAGTATCTCACAAAAGTGAGTACACCCCTCACATTTCTTCAAATATTTCATTATATCTTTTCATGTGACAACACTGAAGAAATGACACTTTGATATAATGTAAAGTAGTCAGTGTCCAGCTTGTATAACAGTGTAAATTTACTGTCCCCTCAAAATAACTCGACACACAGCCATTAATGTCTAAACTGCTGGCAACAAAAGTGAGTACACCCCTAAGAGAAAATGTCCAAATTGGGCCCAAAGTGTCAATATTTTGTGTGGCCACCATTATTTTCCAGCACTGCCTTAACCCTCTTGGGCATGGAGTTCACCAGAGCTTCACAGGTTGCCACTGGAATCCTCTTCCACTCATTAATGACGACATCAAGGAGCTGGTGGATATTAGAGACCTTGCGCTCCTCCATCTCCCATTTGAGGATGCCCCAAACATGCTCAATAGGGTTTAGGTCTGGAGACATGCTTGGCCAGTCCATAACCTCTACCCTCAGCTTCTTTAGCAAGGCAGTGGTCGTCTTGGAGGTGTGTTTGGGGTCGTTATCATGTTGCAGTACTGTACTGTAAATGTACACTGTTATACAAGCTGGACACTGACTACTTTACATTGTATCAAAGTGTCATTTCTTCAGTGTTGTCCCATGGAAAGATACAATTAAATATTTGAAGAAATGTGAGGGGTGTACTCACTTTTGTGAGATACTGTATAATTAAAACAGCTGCTCGTGTTTTTAAGACGCATGTATAAGTTTTATTATTATTATTAACTAATAAATAACTTGTGCATACATGCATTAATACATTTACTCATAATGGTTGTTACAGGACTGATCTAGTCAGTGGAAGGTTGTAACCAAGAGCTCAGTGATGAGGAAGTTAGCTTAAAGGTGCGCTATGTAACTTTGGGTGTGGAAAAGAAGTGATCATTTTCTAAAAGGTATATATTCTTATAACTGAACAAACACACTTTCGTCACGGGACAATTGGATCCCTGGAAGGAACACTGTTTGAAGTTAAAACAATCTACCTGTAAAGTTACTGATTCACTTGTTTTTTACAGCAGTAGGCCCCATACTTTTGTTTACAAACATATTGTAGTCTCATGTTTGGTTCCAGGTGCCTCAAACTAATTTAGTTTTGATTTATGATGATATAATCCTTCAATACTAAGAATAACGTGTAGAGAAGATGTATTTTGTATAATCACCGGCTCTGCAAATGTAAACAAATCCCCCTCCCCTGAAACTGCATAGTGCACCTTTAATGCTGGCCATTGTCACACCCAAATGACTTTAAGAGGTTCTCCTTAAGGTCTTATATCTCAATTGCATCATAACTTGGACAACAACCAACACTAAATAAAGCCCCTGTGTGTCTCTGTCATTTCTGTGGTTGAGCGACACGTATCAGCGCTGGAGTCTGTTAGCTAATGGCTAACGTTAGCTCGCACACTGGACAATGAACTGAAACTCCTGTGAATAGCGCAGACAGTGTCTGCCTACATCCAAACACTATTTACTAGACTGAAAGCATGTGTAGCTAGCATGTTTGACTGCACTGCATAATGACATGTATAGAAAGCTGGTGAACAGTTAGCTGTCTGAAAGGCAGGCCTACCTTCAGCCTCCGTCGAAGAGACGAACGTGAAATCTCCGTTGGTGGGAGAGAACTGCATGGTTTAGTGTTATGTTACCGCCACACACCTTAGGTACGGAGAAATGACATTTAAACCAGGGGCTCAGTGAAATACGCCAGGGAGCGTCAGTAAGGCTGTCACTGACAACAGTTTCAACGACTCGAGTAAAACTATCGCATTTTGTTTTCGTTCCGTGTGTCACTTCTTGTGTGGTGGTGGAAAGCAGGAAGTGCAGAGGAAGCTCGGAAATGAGACACGTTTTATGATGCCTTCAGGTCCCGTTCTAAAGCTGGGATATGGCAATCCCATCGCCACCCCATTGGCATTGATCCCATTGCCATAAAACACAGCTCAACTGGTCGATATGAGACTATAAATGTAGGCCTATGTGCAATTTAGGCCTCCATGCTTTTGTCTGATAAGTAAGTATTCACAACATTGACAGGTAATTGTTGTTGGGAAATTGTAAAATAAGTTGTCACTATTTTGTCATACCACATAGGCTACATATGACAAAATAGTGGCAACTTATTTTATGTTAAACACTAATTTAAATTCAAATCTGGGTTAAGTTGAACATTTAAAAAATAAAAAAACAAATCAAGAACACTCAATCGCATGCCATGCATGGGGACCCTATACTTTCTTCCCACTGGCTCATATTAGCTTGGAAGTCCCAATTTGAGTTCAGTAAAATAAAAGGGAACATTTGACTTCAGAGTGTGCTTAAGTAAAATAAATGTTGCCTTCAGTTAAACACAGAATTTTAGATTGCAATGATGATTTCCCACCTTCCTTTTCTGTTCCTAATCATTGAAGTCAAATATTAACATTGAGGAAACTCAAATGTGACTTTTTTTATGGCCGTTTTATAAAATATTTAAGATGACATCATGCACCATTTCCTTCCTTTTTTTTGTCAGGGGAGGCCCACCCTATATTTGGAAGTTTATAAATAGAATTTGAATGGCCTGAAGTGATTCAACAAATAGAGTGACATTAGTGGTGATTTCATAGAACCACACAGGCGCCTCATGGATCCTGACTGTATAGGTGTTCAGTGTCACATAAAGACGTGTGTGGGCATGACCTGCATCAGACTCAAGTCCTTCCTTTTATATACTATCTATGGTCCCTCCTAGCAATTATGGCCTCAGTACTGGGCCTGTAGCCAGGTAGAGTTGCTCTTGCTGTAGTGTAGACACACACTCCCTGATAGGCAGAGTGTATCCTATAGGCCTAATTACTTTAAAAGGCAATTGGGCGGATTCATACAACTGTTTTGCTGGTCTCTGGTGTTTTCTCTGAGGTGTTTCATTTCAAAGGGGCCCCAGTATACAATGGTTTTGATCCTCTAACCAGTTTGGCTGCGAGAGCAATAGCCATTACATCCGTGTGAAAGTTGGAAACGTCAAATTAAAACTACACTTGTTGAACTGCACGCTGCTCTAGTAATTTGCCTGTAGCCTACTGATTGGTGCCAAGTGCTGTCTAACACAGCTCACCTTCTACTTTTTCACTTTCAATGTCAAATTTGGTGTTTCATGAATTTGGTCATACTGTAGGCTGTATACGTTTCCTGAAGGAAACATGATCGAGCCTTGTTTAGTAGGCTATGTCATTCATTTTTCCACGCCTCTCTCACGTGATTGACATTTACAGTGGCTTGCGAAAGTATTCATACCCCTTGAAATGTTCTACATTTTGTCACCTTACAACCACATACGTACATTTATTTTATTGGGATTTTATGTGATACACCAACACAAAGTGGCGCAACATTGTGAAGTGGAATGAAAATGAAACGTGGTTTTAATTTTTTTTTATAAATAAAAAACTGAAAAGTGTGGCGTGCAAAAGTATTCAGCCCCCTGAGTCAATGCTTTGTAGAACCACCTATCACTGCCATTACAGCTACAAATCTATTGGAGTATTTCTCTACCAGCTTTGCACATCTACAGACTGATATATGTTGTCCATTCTTCTTTGCAAAATAGCTCAAGGTTCAGATTCAGCATCAGATTGGATGGAGAATTTTCAAGTCTTTCTCAATATTCTCAATTGTATTGAGGTCTGGACTTTGACTGGGCCATTCTAACACATGACTATGCTTTGATTTAAACCATTTCATAGTAGATCTGGTTGTATGTTTAGGGTAGTTTTCCTTCTGGAAGGTGAACCTCTGCCCCAGTCTCAAGTCTTTTGCAGAACAGGTTTTATGCCCTGTATTTGGCTCCATCCATCTTCCCATCAACTCTAACCAGCTTCCCTGTACCTGCTGAAGAAAAGCATCCCCATAGCATGATGCTGTCACCACCATGTTTCGCTGTGGTGATGGTGTGTATAGGGTGGTTTGTTAGTTTCCGCCACACATTGCATTTTGCATTCAGGCCAAAAACTTCACGTTGGGTCTCATCTGACTATGCATGGCTTTTGGCAAGGGTTGGAGGAAGGTGCTATGTTCAGATGAGATCAAAATTGATGTTTTTGGCCTTAATGTAAAATGCAATGTGTGGTGGAAAACTAACACTGTACATCACCCTATACACACCATCCCCACCGTGAAACATGGTGGTGGCAGCATCATGCTATGGGGATGCTTTTCTTCAGCAGGTACAGGGAAGCTGGTTAGAACTGATAGGAAGATGGATGGAGCCAAATACAGGGCATAAAACCTGTTAGAGTCTGCAAAAGACTTGAGACTGGGTGCAGGTTCACCTTCCAGAAGGACAACTACCCTAAACATACAGCCAGATTTACAATGGAATGGTTTAAATCAAAGCATAGGCATGTGTTAGAATGGCCCAGTCAAAGTCCAGACCTAAAAACAATTGAGAATATTGAGAAAGACTTGAAAATTGCTGTTGACAGACGCTCTCCATCCAATCTGATGCTGAATCTGTAGTTTGAGCTATTTTGCAAAGAAGAATGGGCAATAAATATCAGTCTGTAGATGTGCAAAGCTGGTAGAGAAATACTCCAATAGATTTGTAGCTGTAATGGCAGCAATAGGTGGTTCTACAAAGTATTGACTCAGGGGGGCTGAATACTTTTGCACGCCACACTTTTCAGTTTTTTATTTATAAAAAAAATGTAAATCCACGTTTCATTTTCATTCCACTTCACAATGATGCGCCACTTTGTGTTGGTGTATCACATAAAATCCAAATAAAATAAATGTACGTATGTGGTTGTAACGTGACAAAATGTAGAACATTTCAAGGGGTATGAATACTTTTGCAAGCCACTGTAAAGTAAACCCATTACCAAGCCCATTGAAAAATGCAACTTAATTTTAAAAGATAGAGGCATAAGCTTTAGGTAGCCTATACGCTGTTGTCTTTTGCTTGAAGTAAATATATTAATATTAGGCCTATATAGGCCTAAGCTACAGTATCAAAGTCGTTTTAATCCTTAAAACAAAAGGCGTTCACATGTTCCTTAAAATGGTAGTACAATAGCCTAGAATCTGACTCAGACTGTCCTGTATATCTGAATGTTGGTCACACTACATTGCATTATTGAATTATTAGGCTATAGCATATTACAGTAGCCTAGTAGGCTAATAGGCCCACTTTGATTTGAATTAGGCCTACAGTAAAATATTATTGTATAGCCTATTCCAGTAGCCTAATGTAGGCTATAATAATAGGCTATAGGCCTAATAGCCTATTGTATTATTGTAAGTGTCAGTGTCTTAAGTGAATTAATGACGACTAAAATTAAATAAGATTGTGATGTTTTGTGATCTAGATGAATTAAATAGGCCAACTAACTGTCCATAGGCCTACTGCAGGAATAGAATTCTTGGCGCTGTAGCCTGATATTTTTTGTAGAAGCTCAAAGTTGAAATTGTAAACAATCACCCGAATATGACCAAGGACATGGAATATGACATGTGATGTAGCACTTATGCTAGGCTGCAGTGGACGTTGTGGCTGTTTTAGGTTTCTGCATAAAGCATCCGATCCGCCCCAAGGAACTGAATTCAATTCCAATAGGCCTAAGTTAGTATCATGTTCTACATATCATCTTTCTATCAAACCTGTTTTCAGAAACATTGAGTTAAGCGAGTTACAGACTATTTTTTGATCAACTCTTAATAACACAGCTGATGTAATGTTTACTAGTGAATCCCCAGCGGCCAATGAGCTATCAGCGTTTCCATGGTTCCGCCCTCTACCTCTATCTGGCCAATAGCAGCAGCTCATACTGAATCACTTCTTTTGCCGCTAAAACTCAACTCACTCCAGCTACCGCTCGGACCAGCCGCCTCGCCTGTATCTGTTTATCAAACTGACAGGGAATAAGTAAGTTTTCATTCAGTGAATTTGACATAACATTGTCTTTGCACGTGTTTTGGGAAGTGTTTGTTGGTTAGTTATGCTATCTCTGACTTGTCGCAGTCCCTGTGGCAGGTAACTACCGTTAGCGAGCGTTCTGTGAGAAAAGCTGTCCACTTTGTACAGTAACGAGCTGCTCCCCTAGATGTAAAGATGATGCCTCTCAAATTTAGCTTGAACTACTGGCAATATTTGAAAGAGCACGAAAATGTGAACTGCACTCACAACAAACAATGCCACGTGTGTAATGCTTGATACAGGGACATTCTCAGTAACTATAACCTACTATGGAACGCAGGGCATGACATAAAATAGCATTGCCTGTCTCGAACAGAACAGCCCAGGCCAGCAGACGTAGCCTTTCAGTCCTGAATGCTCAAATCCATGCTCCTCTCCACGATTAGATATTTTTCAGTTTGTCTTTAAGTGAAGATCATTTAAGTCCAGTTGTTAGTAAGATGATAAAATGTGTATGGATAGAGATCTCCTATGTGTGCGCAACTGTGAGTTATGCAAATGTAAATGACACGGTAGAGTGCCCTTATGATCTAGAAGTAACATGGTTTTGATTATTGTGCAAAGCGGTCATGACTGATTATTGGTCTTAAGCCCATATGTTATTAGTAATGTGTGTTCTGTCTGGTGGGATAAGCATTTCCTTATTGATAGTGCGAGCACATGTTTTTTGACAATATTTACTCTGATTCTTCCCTTTCCAGTTTCAGAACATCCTAGCAGCTCAAATCAATAGCTGCCCACAATGGGGATCTCTGGACTGTTGCAGTTCATCAAAGATGCATCAGAGCCCATCAACGTGAAGAAATACAAAGGGCAGACTGTGGCCGTGGACACGTACTGCTGGCTGCATAAAGGAGCGTTTGCATGTGCCGAGAAGCTCGCTAAAGGAGAACCCACTGATCAGTAAGCATTTCTATTATTCCACCTTAAAAAATAAATATTTCTATAGGGGCGCTCCGGGTGTAATGGTTAGAGGCCCTCCCCACATAGAGGCTTAGTCCTCATCGCAGCCGGTTTGAATCCGGCCTGTGGTCGTTCTCTGCATGTCAGCCCCCTCTCTAACCCATTTCATCTCTGTCTCTCTAACTGTCTAATCAACAAAAACTAAAATAATGCAAAAAAGATAAATATAATCTTTACAAAAAACAAGAAAAAGAAAAATACATTCTATAAATAATTTAACATTTTGTTAATCTTCTTGTAATAAGATTTCTAATGTCCAGAACTGATATTGGCGTTTTTTTCTTTTTGGTCTGATTGTAGGTATGTGTGGTACTGCATGAAATTTGTGGACATGCTTTTGACCTTCGGAGTCAAACCAATTCTGGTGTTTGACGGACACAATTTGCCATCGAAAAAGGAGGTGGAAAAGGCTCGCAGAGAGTAAGTACTTTACCTGGACTAGTGCATGCATGCCCGTTCAAGATCAAGATCCTTTATTTGTTATATACACAATAATTCCAGCATCAGTCATTGCCAATTCTTGAGTCTTGGGCTTCCTTTGACAATTTAACATAGAAAAAAAGGAAAGAAAAAATAATTGCATTTTTTATTTTTATGTAAGAGAGCCACCTAAGGCCTAAAGACTGTACTCCGTTCTCTGACTCGAGCATTTCAAATGTAAGAATTTAATGCTTTTCTCTGTTGAAAATATTTATATTATCCCACTGGCCATATGAATAAAGAGTTGTTACTGACGTTGGGCGAAGATGAGGCTGGGTCTTTCACAGAACATGTCAAAAATACTTCTATCACATTGACTGCTGGAGAGGTTCAAAACATTGCTGTGATAGGCTCCACTGGGTTGGAAACTATAACAAATCCTGAAGCCAAAGTTGTTCAAATTAGATATAGCATTGGCACCATCATTCAAACAGAAACTTACCCTGAGTTCCAATACCCATACTTCCCTACTACTGTATTTAGTATGCCAGAAAAAGATTTGGATGTCCCAATACATGCACGTCAATTGTAGTATGCTGAAAATACATAAATGCCACCCTACCTAACTCCAGTAGCATTTTGCAGTATTCGTCTTTATTCTTGACATTTCACGACCTAATGAAAAAAACAATCTTCCTTATCTGATTTTATTTTTTAACCCCGTGGCCCTAAAACAGTTACGTACTTTAGTATGTAGTGTAGTACAAAGAAAGAGTATGTGATTTGGAATGCAGGGAAACTTTCTAGGGAATCATACTGTACGGAGGAGCGACATTGTCATCCGTAGGTTCTGTAAAGCATGTGATGGCCTGTGACAAGCACAATAATCAAGTTTTCTTCATACCTGCTGCTAACAAACACGCTCAGACAAAGCTGGTTTTATTTGCATTCCAAAACAGCAACAGTGCTACATTGTTCATGTGAGGAAGGACAGAGCGTAATCTACATACCTGTTGACAGGTGAGGCCAAAACAATGCCTCCTCTAACACATGCTTTATGTAAAAGAAGTCCTAGCTTATTTTGATATCCTTAGCAAGAAAGCTGTCTAGCTGTCTATTCTTTGTAGTTTTAAATCTCATTGTGTTTCAACATCTGACTTTGATTAAAAGGTAGAGTCAGCGATTCTGGAGAACGCTTGTTCTGGAGAATGCTGCTATCTGTACGGGCTTTGTGAGCGCTGAACAAAAATCAAGTGTTCATGCACAGCTTAGGCTCTGTAAACTGGTAGCAACATGCCCGTTTACATAACCTAAGCTGTTTATTAAGACTGCATTCTTTTCAGTGCAGACACCATCACACGACAGGTAGCGGATTGTGAGGAGATATCCTGCCACTTTGGTAAAAAGTGATTTTTGACAAGAAGCGTTCTCCAGTATCGCTTACTACTCCACTTTTTTTAAAGATATTTTTTGGGCATTTTCATGCTTTATTGATAGTGTAGAGACAGAGTTTAAATGGGGCAGAGAGGGGAGTGACATGCAGAGAACGACCGCGGGGTGGAATCGAACCTGGGTCCGCTGCTGGCCGAGGCCCATGGTGGGGACGCCCTACCAACTGAGCTAAAGGCGCCCCCAACTACTCCTCCTTTTAATTGTAACTGCTGCTATGAAATTAGAAAGTGTTTTCCGTAACCGTTATTAATTCTGTTTCCCTTCCTGTGCCGTTCAGTCGCAGGGAATCTAACCTTCGCAAAGGCAAACAACTCCTACGTGAAGGCAAACTGTCAGAGGCCAGAGAGTGTTTTACCCGCAGTGTGAACATCACCCCGACCATGGCTCATAACCTCATTAAGGTGAGCGCTCCCTATATACTAGCTCCTGACAGGCTAACGTACAGTATATTAGCTTTTTCTATGGCTACATCGTTGTACACAACACAGAGCAATGTCTCACAATAACTTCATCTAGAATGGTAATATAGAAGGGTGATGGTAAAGGGGCAAATGCCAGGCAAGGTAAGTGTAACTGGTGTCTGTTGAATACTCCTAAAAAGACAAATATCTAATGTTGTGTGAGTTGCTCTTTATTTCTCTGTGTAGTTTATTTCATGCTTTGTGGTTACATCTATCCATCCATGCTGCAATGTTGAAGTCATGTTGGAAATGTCTTTGTTTTTTTAAACTAGGTGGCGAGGGCTCAAGGAGTGGACTGTATTGTGGCACCATATGAAGCTGATGCTCAGTTAGCTTACCTCACTAAAAGTGGTTTGGCCCAAGCTGTCATCACAGAAGACTCTGACCTGCTGGCATTCGGCTGCAAAAAGGTATCAAGTTTTTAACCAAGTTCCATGTACACAAATGCATACATGGAGGAAGCCTGATTGTCATCATTAAAGCATATCAAATGTTGAATGGGCAGAAATCCTCCTAGTGCTGACTGTGTTGACACACCAGCAACAGAGAGAAACAACAATAGTACAAAAACACACTTGCAAATAAAAGATGGGAACATATCCCAGGGGAAATACAAATATTTTAATGAAAATTAGCCATCCGATTATACGATACACATTACAAATTACGAGACCACAGAAGAGTACAAAACTTTTTTTCACGCCTTTAGTATTGGAAACGGATCGTATTGTGTCTAAATGCTCAAGCTCGTTTTTGAAAGCAGCAAAGGATGGTTTTGAATGTCTAAACCTGCATTTATGAGGGGGTGCTATTTGTACTATTGGAAAATGTACCTAGGGGGCAAAACCCCTTTTTTTAAAAACAGACATAGAGCGTTGTAAAAGGTTGTTCACCAGAAATGATATCCAGGACCTTCCACGATCACAACCTGGGTGGACAACCTTGTCAACAAGCTGCTGGAAAGCTACAGCGGGCCGACATAGAGCAAATCAGAACCACTGTTTAAGCGAATGGGGGTGGGCTAATAGGGAATTTTTTAAACTTATATATATCATTATGAAACTTTGCAAGTTGATTACTGACATTCAAACAACAACTTTTTGTATTACAGTATTTTCCAAAAGGTTTGAATAAATATGAAAAATCATCAATATCTTACTAATGATGCGTACATTTGCATATCTGCAACGCCCCAAAATCTAGATGTTGGACAAAAACAAAGTCAATTTATTTTTAAATTTTGAAAACAAAACAAGTGTCCAACTGCCTGAAGCCTTTCCTAATCACAGTTCAAATTTGATCAATAACCCATAGAAAAATTATTTTTTACACAGTTTTTTCCAAGGGAATGTCTAGCCGTTTCCTAAAATACCAGCTGGAAACTCCAAAAGGACACTTTTGGTCCATGGCACATGAAATGTAACTGTGTAAAACGACGATGGCTTGTCTGTCACACTCATGCAGGTGATCCTCAAAATGGACAAGCAGGGCAACGGGCTGGAGATCGACCAGAGCAACCTGGGCCGCGTGCGCTCCCTGGGGAACGTCTTCACGGAGGAGAAGTTCCGTCACATGTGCATCCTCTCTGGCTGTGACTACCTGGCCTCGGTGCACGGCATCGGGCTGGGCAAAGCCTGCAAGCTGCTGCGCCTGGCCAAAGAGCCCGATATACTCAAGGTGAGACCACAGGGACACACACGCACAACCACACGCTCTACTTGTGCTGCTGTTGGAGTACATTTTAATATCAACAATGCTCCTGTTTGGACCATAGGGGACACTGTTCAGCACACAATGCATAGACTCACTTTAATTACATGGTTTAAGTACAAACATCAAGTCCAAGTCCAAAATTGGTCATAAATTAAATAAGAAATAATAAGAATAACTATGCAGTGGAAAACAACTGACCCAGCAAATGACTATTTAAAAACTTTTTTTTTATACTATCAATAAACGACAATAATTGACATAAGGAATATTAAAAGACAATAAACCAATAAGAATATACAACACAAATGTTTCCATTTTAGAAAAACAGAATAGGCATGAAGAGCAGCTATACACATTGTAAGGTATAAGCACTTCAATCCAAACAAAATCATGGTTGTAAAAGTTGTCGTCCTCACAATGATTGGTATTTTTCTAAATTATGAAATTGTACACAAAGTGAGTCGTTAGTTGTCAGTTAGCCAGTGATTGCATTCATTCCAACTCTAGTGTGTGTGTGTGTGTGTGTGTGTGTGTGTGTGTGTGTTGTTTTGAGCAGACTGTTTACTGTGCCCTGTGGTTGCCTCTTTCAGGTGATCAGAAAGATGGGCCAGTACCTGAAGATGAACCTGGTGGTTCCTGAAGAATACATCCAGGGCTTCACCAGAGCCGACAACACCTTCCTGTACCAGCTGGTGTTTGACCCTGTCCGGAGGATGGTGGTCCCTCTCAACCCCTACCCAGACCACATGGACCCACACACACTCACCTATGCTGGACTGTATCCTTATGCCCTCACTCGCATCTTGTGGCACCACTGGTTATGAAGATGGCCTTTTTTTTTGGCTGTTTACACCACCACAAAGGGTTAGACTGTGCCTTTTATTCAGCTTAAATTGAAGGGTGATGAAAGCAATATTGGGTTAATTTCTTTTTTTAAACATAGACCTTGTATTTCAGCTCACCATTTCCGGAAACTTTCCACGGGAACTTGGGGAATATTCAAAATTGGGAATTATAGGAATTAACTAAATGGCGGTCATTTAAATTATTTATTTTTCATATCAAAACATAAATCTAAAAATATAAACACGATATTTTGTCATAGGCAGACAGACATCCATGCAAACTAATACAATTAAAAAAACATTACATTTGAACAGATTTATTTGTAAGTAGAACTTTATAAAGTTTTGATTATTTTATGAACAATCAATCATTTCAATGAAAACAAAAAGATGAATGTTGAGTAAAATATTACTCATCTGTCTCACCCCATCCATTCAATAAATTAAGTAAATTGTCCCCCATGTGATGGAGGAATGCACAGTGCATGTAGGGGGCGTGGCCTCAGTACCCCAGCAGTAAGCAATGTGTTTATTTAATTTTTTATTTAACCTTTATTTAACCAGGAGAAAAAAACCTATTGAGATTAAAAATCTCTCTTTCAAAGGTGACCTGGCAGCGGCACAATGAACCACAGCTACAGACAAACACACAGGGACTAAATAGCACTAAAAAAATTGTGCAACCTGCCAAGGTTACTTGCATGAAATCTGGTTGTTCAAGATTATGCTAAAATATATTTTCCCAAACTATATTTAAAATCACTGTAGTAGTAGTCTAGTAAAAATCAACATATGATATCAAGTTGGGTTTCTCAATAGGCTTTAAAAAAAATATGATTTGAAATTAAATGTTCACAGATATTTTAATACTTTGTTGAAAAAACTGCTTTTTACTGTCTAGAACGTTTGCCAGGACTGAAATAACATAGTTAGAATGACTTAGTGCATGTGGGTTGCTTTAAATTGAGTAAATTCCTGTTTATTCCCGTTAATTCCCCAAATCCCCGTTAATTCCCATAAATTCCCCATGGAAATTTTCCAACTTTGAAAATTCTCAGAATTTTGCAACCCTAGTTCATTATATTTAATATTCGGTTGCAAATCCCCATGCTTAGAAAGTGGGCTAGCTGTGATTTTTTTGTAACAGCTACTTACCTCTTGGAAAGTCTTGTTGTTGTGGCTGTTTAAGTTCCATCCCTGTCCAAATACGTATGGAGCAGCTGACTGTATTTTATATAGAAACTACCCCCTTTCTGTCACCTGCAAAGTGTTTCTTCTTTGATGATACTGAATCCAGTAACCTAGGTGACGACAAAGGCTTGCAGATGGCCCTGGGAAACCTGGACATCAACACCATGGAGAAGATAGACCAATTTAACCCAGACAAACCTAATGCACAGGTATCCCATCACAGTCAGTAAAATGAGCCGGTCCTAAGGATCACTATAAGGTGTCACCTTTAAAGGGATAGTTCAGTATTTTTGAAGTGGGGTTGTCTGGGGTACTTAGGCATAGTGTGTTACATTATGGAGATGGCGGTCAGTGCAGTCACTAAGGAGCTTGGGGGAGATGTCAGCCTTGTAGTGTTGCAGAGTGGACCAGAAGAAAAACCTTTTTTCTCCACATATATACAGTATCTCACAAAAGTGAGTACACCCCTTACATTTCTTCACATTTTTCATTATATCTTTCCATGGGACAACACTGAAGAAATGACACTTTGATACAATGTAAAGTAGTCAGTGTACAGCTTGTATAACAGTGTAAATTTACTGTCCCCTCAAAATAACTCGACACACAGCCATTAATGTCTAAACTGCTGGCAACAAAAGTGAGTACACCCCTTAGAAAAAATTTACAAATCGGGCCCAAAGTGTAAATATTTTGTGTGGCCACCATTATTTTCCAGCACTGCCTTAACCCTCTTGGGCATGTAGTTCACTAGAGCTTCACAGGTTGCAACTGGAACCCTCTTCCACCCATTTATGACAGCATCACAGAGCTGGTGGATATTAAAGACCTTGCGCTCCTCCACCTTCTGTTTGAGGATGCCCCAAAGATGCTCAATAGGGTTTAGGTCTGGAGACATGCTTGGCCAGGCCATAACCTTTACCCTCAGCTTTTTTAGCAAGCCACTGGTCATCTTGGAGGTGTGTTTGGGGTCGTTATCATGTTGCAATACCACCCTGCGGCCCAGTTTACGAAGGTTGAGTGCACGTGGTCAGCGTCGTACACAGAGGTTGGCTTTGGAAAATAGACGTATGAGTGCTGCCAGCATTGCTGAAGGGCTTGAAGGGGTGGGGGGTCAACCTGTCAGTGCTCAGACCATACGCCGCACTCTGCATCATACTGGTCTGCATGGCTGTCATCCCAGAAGGAAGCCTATTCTAAAGATGATGCACAAGAAACCCCACAAAAAGTTTTGCTGAAGACAAACAGACTACGGCTTACTTACTTAACAGACATGGATTACTGCAACCATGTCCTGTGGTCTGATGAGACCAAAATACATTTATTTGGTTCAGATGGTGTTAAGAGTGTGGAGCGGCAACCAGGTGAGGAGTACAAAGACAAGTGTGTCTTGCCTAGAGTCAAGCATGGTGTTTGGAGTGTCATGGTCTTGGGCTGCATGAGTGCTGCCAGCACTGGGGATCTACAGTTCATTGAATTCTAACATGTACTGTGACATACTGAAGCAGAGCATGATCCCCTCCCTTCATAAACTGGGCCGCAGGGCAGTACTGCAACATGATAACGACCCCAAACACACCTCCGAACGACCACTGGCTTGCTAAAGAAGCTGAGGGTAAAGGTTATGGACTGGCCAAGCATGTCTCCAGTCTTAAACCCTATTGAGCATCTTTGGGGCATCCTCAAACGGGAGATGGAGGAGCGCAAGGACTCTAATATCCACCAGCTCCTTGATGTCGTCATGAATGGGTAGAAGAGGGTTCCAGTTGCAACCTGTGAAGCTCTAGTGAACTACATGCCCAAGAGGGTTAAGGCAGTGATAGAAAATAATGATGGCAAAACAAAATATTGACACTTTGGGCCCAATTTGGACATTTTTTCTTAGGGGTGTACTCACTTTTGTTGCCAACAGTTTAGACATTAATGGCTGTGTGTCGAGTTATTTTGAGGGGACAGTAAATTTACACTGTTATACAAGCTGTACACTGACTACTTGACATTGTATCAAAGTGTCATTTATTCAGTGTTGTCGCATGGAAAGATATAATGAAATATTTGAAGAAATGTTAGGGGTGTACTCACTTTTGTGAGATACTGTAAATGCGTACCTAAAAACATAAATGTCCCTTTAATTGTACGTCAAACTGAGATTTTTTTCCACAGCTTTAGCTTGCCACCAGACAGCCGTTTATTTATGTTTTCTTGTGTCTCTCTTGAATAATCAGCAGTAGCTCTGAGCAGAGAGGCTGATTAGTGGAGTGAGACAAAAATAAAGAGCTGTCTGGAAGCAAACTACAGAGGAAAACATCTCAGTTTATCTTACAATTGAACAGATTGGTTTTAGGTTAGCATTAATATACAGTATGTGGAGAGAAAAAAATAATTCTTCTGGCCCCCACTGCAACAGTACAATGCTGGCTTCTTCTACAAGGACGTCTCTCCTTTAAAATGACAGTGCTGATCACCATCTCCATAATGTCACACACTAACTGGGCCTAAGTACCTCGTACACTTCAAAAGATACTGAACTAGCCCTTTAACGTGGAACAACTCTGCAAATGTCTTTTTCAGCCTTCCAAACAGCGCAGTCGCAGCTGGAATGCCTCACACGCCCCCACTGAGCCCAGTATGTGGAGCAGAGGCCTTAAGCCTACCCCCTCCGCCCCCCCATCGTCTGCTGCCTCCCCAGATAGGCCTGCCTCCACCAGGGGGCAGGAGAGAGTGGTGGGCCTGGGCTGTCTACGGCTGCAGGTCAAGAGACCAAGAGAAGGTGAGAGGGCAACAACAAACACACCGTTTACAATTCGCCATGCTTTTTTAACACAGCCATAACATAAAAATGGCGATAGTCAACAAACTCATCCCATTGTTACTTTGTGTATATGTACCAACAAAAAAAAGTTTAGCAGGGATAAAACAAAAGCAGAGAAAATTGAGAGATAATAGTACCGTACTTTTCGGCCTACAAGCCGCGATTTTTCCCCCGTTTTTCGACCCTGTTATTACACAGCACAGTATATGTTCTGTAGCTACTGGGGATGGGCGTTAGTAATTGAGTACTCGAGTACTCCTCGTTTCATATGATCTCGATTGGTGGATGAGGAAAATCGTTTTTTGTTTTTTTTAGTGTTTGTAGTCTTTAGGCCGGCCGGCGGGCCGCCCCTATTTTAAAATGTTATATACGTGTACAAAACGGATAAAATAAAGTTTAACAAAATTAAATATTTTGATCCAAGTTAAATAAACTAAGCGTTGTGTCAAACAGCAACCGCAAATAACTGCCACCTCCGTGCAGCGCAGCCAGTGTGTGGTCTCCACAGCACCGCGGAGCTGAATGCGGTGCTGGAAAACTTGGAAAGTCACGTAAAGAAGCCAGGCTGACTTCGGGCACATTCGTGCAAACGACAGTTAAGAAGCCTTTATTATGGAATATAGGATTGAGATTCAAAAGCCGACGGTGTAACGTTCCGTTAACGAGGAATTAGTCGCGGTAATTAGTCACGGACAGGAGTGAGCATTACGCGGTTGGATATACAACTACTACTTCTACTGCTCTGGTGAGTTATTTAGCCTATCTATGTGTTTAAATTGTAGGACAATCATTTTATTGTATTTGCTGCCCTTCTTATTTTATTGTATTTGCTGCCCTTCTTATTTTAAATGGTGTCTATTTTGATTGTTAGCCAACTACAGCCCATGCTTTATTTCTCTCTCTTTTTTCTCTCTCCACCGCAGACCTACTCGATCGGTTTAAATTGTGGCCCGCTTATTTAATTACTTTCAGTTAGGAAAATGTGTTTTAAACTTGTGGAAAATAAATCCTTACAATCATATGGTAACTGTGACTGTTTGACAAGAAGCATTAAGCACAGGTTATTGGCTTTATTGCGATGCACCGTTATTCTGCAGACAGATGCGCTGCGTTCTAAAAATTTAAAAAAGTTTAACGAGGAATCGATTGATCCTCGAGGAATGCAAGCGATCACACGAGTAGTGAAAACACTCGTGCCCATCCCTAATAGCTATTGCACTAAATGGTAACACTTGAATACGTTATGCAAATATGCAACTTGTTTGTTGAAATGTTAATAAATGGGAGCTTCCTCAAGCAGCCATCTCTTTCCCGACAATCCCCTGTGTACGAATTCTTACATATGGTAATTAAACATTATAACACCTGCGGCTTATAGTCCAGTGCGGCTTATAGTGCGGAAAGTACGGTAATAAATTGTAGCCTGGCATTCCCAGACCTGCCACTAGGCGCAAATTAAATTTGCTGCGCCTGTTGGTCTGGCCATGCTCCGTTGAAGCTTTATCAAGAAGACCAGAAATCTGGGTCTCACGTTTCACTTTGTTCTATCTAATATGGGCGCGCCAGAGCCCTTTGTATGGTGCTCTGGGGCGGACGTAACCGGATGACGACAGTGACGTGCATGCGACGTCGAAGCCGTGATAGTAAACATCAAAGATGGCTGCGGACATGTTGTGTGAGTTTGAGACTGCTTTGGCCTCGACCCTTTACGATTTGGAAGACGGCACTCAAATTTTTCATTAGCAAGTAAGTGGAATGTTCTGTTTTGCCGACCGACAACGGCAAACGTTTAATTTAACAGTTTAACAGCTGTTCGCTAAACGAATGGGGCTTACGTCACCTTGTGCATCGCTCTGATTGGTTGTAGTGCTATCCAACTGCGTGCACTGGCATTTGAAATGCACGAGTAGGAGCCGTCCCTTGAGTTGGAAATTACTATTGATCGTGGCCAGACCCTATATTGTTCAAGATATCAGGGTCTGGATTTCCAGGCTAAATAAATTGTATAAATGGAATGGAAAACTAATTTAAAAAAGAGGCATGTATTCATAATGGTATCTAGTCGCATTATAACCGCATACACGTTCATAATACTTTTCATTTCAAGTATGAAACTCATAAAAAGCGCTAGGTAGGTTTATACTGGGTAGAATGGAAATAATAGTAACAAAGTAGTAAACGCGTGGTATCTGGAATGCACTTGTCTTTTTGTTTCCCACAGACTCTGGTGAAACGGAGCGTGACGTGCTGGAGCAGTACTCTGCCTCCAGTCAGAAGCGGCCCAGGTCAGAGCAGCAGACAGAGAGGCCAGCGGTGAGCAGTCAGCCCAGGACACGCAACCGCTTTGCCACACTGCTGCAGAGGAGGAACCAGGGAGCTGAGGAGGACGGACACGCCACACACAGCAGGTGATCACAGGAAGTCAATGGCATCATCATCTCATTGCCTAATCTAGAGATACATTTAACCATGGAGTACCGTAGGCTAAGACAAGCACAGGGTACCCGCGGGCTCTTAAAAGCATTTAAAAAGATATTTATCCTCCAGCAGAGTAGGATTATTAGAAAAACTGGATTTTGCAGCCCAAGCTAAGAATCTCTGATGGCTTCCTGTGTTTGTCCTCTCCCTAAAAAACCATCAGTTTCAAGTTAGTTTGCTATTTACAGATGGTCAGTGAGATAGGGGCTCCCCAAGGTTCCATTCTTGGGCCTCTTCTGTTTAACATCTACATGCTCCCACTAGCTCAGATTATGAATAAGAACAAATTATGTTACCATAATTATGCAGACGACACACAAATTTACATAACCATATCACCAGGAGACTACAGTCCGATCCAAGCACTAAGTAAGTGCATTGAACAAATCAATGACTGGATGTGCCAAAACTTTCTTCAATTAAACAACGACAAAACTGAAGTCATTGTCTTTGGTAACAGGGATGAACAATTAAAAGTCAGCGCACAGCTTAAATCTGTTATGTTAGAAAGCACACACCAAGCTAGAAATCTTGGAGTAGTCATAGATTCAGACTTGAATTTCAAAAAACACATTAAATCAATTACTAAGTCAGCCTACTACCACCTTAAAAATATATCAAGAATTAAAGGGCTAATATCTCAGCAGGACTTAGAAAAACTTGTCCATGCATTTATTTTTAGTAGACTTGACTACTGTAATAGTGTCTTTGCAGGCCTTCCTAAAAAATCAATCAGACAGCTCCAGCTAATTCAAAACGCTGCTGCTCGAGTCCTCACTAGGACCAAAAAAGTGGATCACATTACCCCAGTTCTTAGGTCTTTACACTGGCTTCCTGTCACTCAAAGAATTGATTTTAAAATATTGATGTTGGTTTATAAAGCCCTAAATGGTTTAGGCCCCAAATACATCGCTGACCTGCTGATCCCATACAAACCAGTCAGAGCTCTCAGATCGTCTGACACTGGGCTACTGACAGTCCCCAGAGTAAGGACTAGACAGGGAGAGTCAGCCTTCAGTTTTAATGCACCCAAGCTCTGGAATAAACTTCCAGGGGACTTGAGGTCCGCTTCAACACTCGGCTCTTTTAAATCAGGTCTGAAGACTTTACTGTTTCCGTTTTAACCTGTCATTTTAAATTTTTATTTATTTTTATTCTTTTTAAATGTTTTAATTATTTTATGTTTTTATGTATTTTTTTTTAATGTGTGCTCTATTCTTGATGTATTTTGTTTTTGCATCTGTAAAGCACCTTGAATGGCCTTGTGTCCGAAATGTGCTTTAGAAATAAACTTGCCTTGCCTTGCCTAAGGATGATGTCATGTTAACACTATACTATATTCCCACATGTAGGTTCTTTAGCAGTTCAGCAGCTGATACCTGTGAGGGTGTGAGTCCCACTCAGGACGTCTCTCCCAACACCCAGACACAGGACAGTGACGGTCCAGACCTTCCCTCTGTGGACACGCCCAGCCCGCCTCCGTCACCTAGCAACGCATCTCCTGGCCCGCCTCCGTCACCTAGCAACACATCTCCTGGCCCGCCTCCGTCACCTAGCAACACATCTCCACCTAGCAACACATCTCCCAGTCCAGCCAGTCTGGGCCTCAGGCTGTTTGCCTGGTCAGGAGGCTCCCCCTCCACACACAAACCTAGTGTGTCTAAGTGGGGCTCGGGCCTGGCTGCTCTACAGCACTTTCATTATAAGAAAGAGACTGTGTCCACACACACATCTCCGGACAGAGACACCTCACCCACACGTCCATCCTCCACTGACGGCTCGCCAGAGGACAAGCATCCAGACTCCCCTCCGTCACAGGACAGTGCCTACTTCTCCCAGCCTAACCTCACGTCCTGCCACAAAGAGGAAGTCCCCACCTACAGTTTCCCTTCCTCCTACCAGGAGGATGCTGCATGTGTAAGTCAATGCTAACGCCTTTCTATAAATGTCGATACTTCCTTTGTGGTTGGCTCAACCTTCACACATCCAGCACATGCATCATGGTTTCAGTTTGATAGCTCATGAGTGTGTGGGCAGAGAGCTAATGTGGTACTGTTGCACGGCTTTGTGGTCTTATGTGTTTTCGATGCGTTTCCTCAGAAAATGAATTCCAGCACAGAGTGTGAGCCAGAGCAAAGTCCCACACACTCAGAACAGGCAGAGCAGAAAGCCAGCAGGCTGAGACCAGCGGTGAGTTTGTGTCTGACTTACACATCCAACATTGTGCAGACATTAGGTTTGAATTCTTCTTTTGAGGCGAGACACTGCAGGGGAATGTAAAAAGAAATGTTACTTATAGATATCATCATGAAACTTATCTAGTTCATGACTTACAATAAAACAATTATTTTTTGTATTACATTTTTTTTTTATAGAAATGTTTGAATAAATACGCACATTTGGAAATATCTAACTAATTCTGCACACATTTGCATCTCTTTAAAAAGTGAAATAGTTGGAAAGAGGCTAAGCTAGGCTAACAGCGCCCTCGCTCCAGCTCCGTACTTACCAGACATAGGATTGCAATTTGTCTTTTCAGATTTCAGATTTTTTTAATTAATTTCACAATTTAGAAATAATGAAGTCTAAGACATATTTCGTAGCAGTAAAACGAGTGGTTTAATGTGGTCCACTATGCCTGTTGTTTCCCATTCCAGGTTTCAGGTCCAGGTCTGTCCAAGCCAAAGTCCAGCGTGCAGGGTCAAGCATTGAAGGTGCGAGCGCTAGGCCCGGCCAGGGCCAGCGGGCTGAGGAAAAACAAAAGCTCCGCCCCTAATAACGAGAACAACCCTGGAGTACAGGCCACCATCAGCAGCCTCTGGAAGAGCTTCAGCTTTAAAAAGTAAAAGAGAAATACTCAACTTACTTGAACTTAATGCACTAATTGAATAGAATTTAAATTCTGTCCATACTGTGAGTGCGCTGAAAAAAACCTGGTGTTAGTCTCTGTAAACTGGTATGTAAACAAAGGGAATATAAGCAAAGGGGACCCACCATAGCATGTTTACAGAGCCTAGGCTGTGTATTAACATCAGATTTTTTTTTCAGCGCACAGTACGGACAAGAAGCAGATTGTTAGGAGATATTCACTGATTTGTAAGGTCTCCAGAATTGCTTGCACCACCTTTTTATAAATATGAATTTCATTTCATGGGCCACTGTTCGAGTAGTCTCCCATAATACATTTTTTTTGCAAGAAGGAAAGAGGATCTGTTTTAGACCGTAGACTATCACTGACTAGGATAAAGAAAGTTATGCAAACAAAGTGTCATTGTTACATTGTGGATCATATCTAAAACTAAATTAGCTCGTATGTTCCCCGATGTAGACCCGACCTGTGATAGCTGTAAGAGCGCACCGGCATCACTCTTTCACATGTACTGGTTGTGTCCCACCTTGACTGAGTTCTGGACATCAGTTTTTCAAACAATCTCTGAAGTACTTCAGCATCAAATTGAGCCGAACCCTTTCACTGCAATTTTTGGCATCGCTCCCAATTCAGGCTTGCCTAAAGTGAAGCTAAAGGTACTGGCCTTCACCTCTTTACTTGCTCGTAGGGCCATCTTACTTAAATGGAAAGATCCTGCTCCTCCTTCCCACTCACATTGGATTAGAGACATTATGTCATGCATGAATCTAGAGAAGATACGTTATACTACCCAGGGATCTGAGAATACATTTGACAGAATTTGGCGCCCCTTCTTAAATTATTAAAAAAAAAAAACAACGACAACAATAGAAGAGTAGCTACCTCCTCCCCTCTTTTATTTGATTTAATTTAATTTCTTTATGTTTTTTGTTTTGTTTTTTGTTTTTTCATATCGATTGTTTCTTTTTGTTTCTTGTAGTGTATATTTCGTGTTGTTGGGTGTGAGGGTGGGATGTGGGTGGGGTATGTTCGGGAAAAAAAGGGGAAAACATTTGTAATCATTGTGCTACAATTTCGTTGTTACTTACATTTAATAAAAAAACCTTTGAAAGACATTGTGGATGGTGTGCTGCCAGTTACATTAAAGTTGAATCAGTGACCTATGTATCAGCTCTTAAAACAGCCTTGTTGTGTTTTTCAGAGACGCCCAGAAGCTCCCTCCCTGTAACAAAGGAAAGCCCATGTCTCCGGTCAAAGGCAACCTGCTGGCTTGCTGACGCAGTCACCAGTTCCCTGCTAGATGCTTTGAGTGTTTCACACAGCGCTATATGTGCCCTGTGTGGGAGTGAAGCTTTTCAACATACCATGTATGTGTGCATGATTTGTCATCAACCTTTATTTTTACATATTAAGTGTATCGTTTTTAAATAAAGCAACTGTTTTCTGTTTCCCAGTGTGTCTTGTGCTTTGGCCTCTCTACGTGTGTGTGTGTGCGACGTGAGGTTGCGTTGCTATTGTCGGTTCCATCAACACATCAGTGGAAGAATGTGTCACCTAGGCAGATTGCTGTAAAAGTGTGCAATACATACTGGAGTGTTTACTCAATGCCTTTACCTGCATTCAAGCTGGGGAATGTGGCGATAAGACGGCTGGCTTCCTGTGTCTTCACAACAGTATCGCATACCTGAGCACAGGCTTTTTCACTGCTAATTTGAAAAAGTATGGTTAGTATCATTCTAAAAATGTTCAAGCTTATGGTGGCTAATGTTTACTAACTTTAGATAGATATAAGTACATGACATGACTCTTCACTTGTGCTGCATGTACTATGATTAAGCATTAGCTATTATCCCATGATAACCTATTGTGGCTACAGTGTCTGCGGTTGACTAATGGTTAAAAAGGTGTCATAGGATAAGTTTAAATAGGGCAACAGTTGGGCAGTACAATGGGTAGACGCTCCTCTCTAAATGAGCTTGAAGGCCAGTAATGATGACTGCTGTCGTGTAGAAGTGTTGTTAAAGAAGATGGCTATTTATGAAGGGACTTTTATTACAGGTGTCATTCCACTGTGTTGCCGTGGGGCAGAATACCTGAGCTAATCCAGATACCAGGCATGCTTCAGCTACTTCTCAACCAGCTTGATTTATTGCACAAGGGCCTAAGCCGTGTGCTAAAGCCTTGATACATAGAAACATGTGTTTTCTCGTTGGAACACAATATCCAACATAACATGGAAAGGGAGCAGCATACTTTAGCTGAGACTGTCTTTAGTAGCTTTATTAGTAATAACAATAGTTATTTACTTTATTTCCAGCATATATATTTTTTTGTATATGTGCATAAATGTGACCACAATAAAGTAATCTTGTGAAAAACATTTGTATAACAATGCAGTATGCTAGTTGTATGTTAAGCAACTATGGCAAGATGGTTCTTGTTGAGCTCCACCTACCATTGTTTATCTGTAATTAAAAGAGGCGTGAAATGATGACGTGTTATTGAGCAACAGGTGGACTGCAGCTGATAAACAGGAACATGCAGTGTTTTGTTACATTCAACTATTTATTTCATGTCCCCGAGTTAGTACACACAACATTATCTGTGAAGAAGAAAGATATACGATTGTCCAGTTGTCTATTGTGTTCAATTCCATTGAGTTGGGATGGAATTTAGATCATTTTTAACTTTATTTAAAGCCATTGATTCAGAAAAGGCCCAAACTTGTATGTGTTTTGAAGTGAATGTAATAATAATAATAATAATAATAATAATAATAATAATAATACATTTTATTTATAATGCACTTTATATTCAAGAATCTCAAAGTGCTTCAGAGAAAAAAATAAAAATAAAAAACTATTAAAAGGGGGAACCTCAAAGAAAGTTTAGCTAAATGCTCTTGTGTGGTGTTCATATTGTTGTTACACAGCCAGTGTTCGTGGGTCTGGTGGACCCACTGCATTTTAGGAGGTTTTAATTCAACACAATTAAACATTTTATGTTAAAATACTCAACAGATGTTTACTTCATCCTATTTGCAAGAAATATAAACAGCATATACGGTTAATATTTGCCCTTTACTTTTGTTAGATCCCATTTATGAATTAAAGTACCACTCGTTTTTTGTCCGTTTTTGAATAAAATTGAATAAAACAAGAAAAACAATTATAAAAAAGATATTAGGGGAATAAATTCAACAAATTTACAAATGAAGCAGGGTTTGTCACAACTTTTGATTTTGATTTATTTGATATTAATTCCATTCAGGTCAGTTTACACTACAAAGCTAATGGGCTGGTCCTAGGGCTGGCTGCTAAAGGCTGGTCCTGTGTCTTCGTTTTGGAACTAGCTGATGCTCAATCTCATTCTCTTCTTCAAAGTCACTGTCAGACTATGACATTTCAGAAATGTGATCCTCACTTTGATCTCATCACTGCTTTATGCAAATGATGTGGTTCTGATGACATCATCGGTCTGTGACCTTCAGCTCTCACTGGATTGGTTCACAGCCGAGTGTGAAGCAGTTGGGATGAGGATCAGTACCTCTAAATCTGAGGCCATGGTTCTCAGTAGGAAACCTATGGATTGTCTACTCCAGATATGGAATGAGTCCTTACCCCAAGTGAAGGAGTTCAAGTACCTTGGAGTCTTGTTTGCGAAGGAGGGGACAATGGAGCCTGAGTTTGGCCGGAGAATCAGAGCAGTGGGGGCGGTATTACACTTGATTTATCGCAACGTTGTGACATAAAGAGAGCTGAGTTGGAAGGCAAAGCTCTCGATCTACAGATCGATCTTGGTTCCTACTCTCACCTATGGTCATGAGGCTTGGTCATGACCCAAAGAACTAGACCGCGGGTACAAGTGGCCAAAATGGGTTTTCTCAGGAGGGTGTCTGGCGTCTCCATGAGAGATAGGGAGAGAAGCTCAGTTATCCTGAGATATTTGGAGTACAGATGCTTCTCCTATGTGTAAAAAGGAGCCAGTTGAGGTGGTTCGGGCATCTGGTCAGGATGCCCCCAGGGCGCCTCCCTAGGGAGGTGTTCCCGTCACATCCAGCTGGAAGGAGGCCTCGGGGAAGACCCAGGACTAGGTGGAGAGATTATATCTCCACCCTGACCTGGGAACACCTCAGGATCCCCCAGTCCGAGCTAGTTACTGTGGCCCGGGAAGGAGAAGTTTGGGGTCCCCTGCTCAAGCTGCTGGCCCCGAGACCCGACCCCTGATAAGCAGATTATGATGAGTAATGATCATGAGAGAGTGAGTGATCCTCACATTCTGATACCTCTAACTCTACATCATCTTTAAAAGCTTATCTCTCTTCCAAAACCTACCATTTTCCCACTTGTATTAGCCCTGGGTCAAGTAGACCCGAACATCCTGTATGTAATATAAATGTGTATGGGGGGTGTACAGTGTGTGTTGACCAAATTTTTTTTCTGATATAGGCCTATGTTCTTCACAGTAAATGAGCCAAGGCCAATGAATCTCAGTTTGAAATTATAATTTATAGTATAATTTTTCTTTTGATAAAAATGAAAATGGGTCCCACAGACCCGAACACCACACAAGGGTTAAAGAGATGCGTTTTGAGGTTCCGTTTAAAAAGAGCTGTAGTCTGTGGGGCCCTCAGGTGGTCAGGGTGGTTCCATAGTCTAGGGGTGGCCGACCCGCGGCTCGCGAGCCGCATGCGGCTCTTTGCCCAGCTTCGTGCGGCTCTTCAGTTCATATCAAATTATGTGATTATAATTTTTTTTTTTTTTATACTTTTTTTTTTGTGTGGGCCTATGTGTGTGCATGTTCGCAAACGTTTCATGCGGCTCTTACGTTCGTTTTACATGTTGTCTATTATTTCATTTTTAATTTTATTAATGTGTAGGCCCTATGTGTATGCCTGTTCGCAAATGTTTAATTGAGGACGCAACATAACGTTCGCAAACGTTTGGTGCGGACGCAACATAAAACTGCCCGCTCAGCTTGGAGGGAGGTTTTCCGTGAGTAAACTATTTGTCAAGTTCGCTCCGAAACAGAGTGGGAGAGTTCATATTTTTTGTTGAACGTTATGGCAGGCCATTCTGCCTTAGGCTATATGCCAGGGGCATAGACATTATAAAGTATTTATAATGTCTATGGCCAGGGCCCAAATTTCCTTTCCTATCGAGATGAACCGGAAGTACTCGGCGGATAGGTGATCCGAATTCTCCAAATGCTTAGGAAAGGCATAGGAAAGGAGCCTCGATTCATCCTTTAACCCTCCTTTAGCATAGGTTACTCCTGACCAACCTATGCTAAAGGAAAGGAGATAGTGGTATCCCATAATCCTTTACGGCGGCAAGATTTAAAGCAACAGGCCACCGCCGGAGTTTACCGACTCTACACGAATACGAACGAGAGGTAAAACAGAAGAGAGGAGAGGAGAAGAGAGGAAGATTTAACTCGGCTAAAACAAAATACCCCCCCACACACACACACACACACACACACACACACACACACACACACACACACACACACACACACACACACACACACACACACACACAGGCTAAAGATAATAAAGAACTCATAAAAGACCAACATCATAATAGTTATTTTCGTAGCACATAATTTACACCATAAGAAAATAAAATACCAACTTCACATTTAATGAAGTTACTGGGGGCAGTTCATTTCAACATCAACACAAGTGTAGCCTCTTTTTATTCCACATGTGAATTGGGATATATGGGAGTGATTCTCACTCTGTTGGCGACAACCTGATTAAAATCAATATGAAAAGAACGCATGGATCAAACGAGCGCTTGTTGTGGTCAATTTTCGGAGAATAGGCTATAGTGTAGTTTCACGCTAGTGACTCACGTCAGCAATACTCGTCGTCGCGCAATGACGTCGGTTAGGAAAAGTGGAGTCGAATTCATTTGGGGCCTATCCGAAAAGTCCAATCTCCTAACCTATAAGCCTCCTTTCCTATGCCTTAACCCCTAAACGTCATCGGGGTTAAGGAGAGATGAAAGGTGCTTCCTATCGAACATAGGAAAGGACAGCTCTGTTTCAAATGAATTCGACTCCACTTTTCCTAACCGACGTCATTGCACGACGGCGAGTATTGCTGACGTGAGTCACTAGCGTGAAACTACACTATTCTCCGAAAATTGACTACAACAAGCGCTCGTTTGATCCATGCGTTCTTTTCATATTGATTTTAATCAGGTGGTCGCCAACAGAGTGAGAATCACTCCCATATATCCCAATTCACATGTGGAATAAAAAGAGGCTACACTAATGTTGATGAACTGCCCCCAGTAACTTCATTAAATGTGAAGTTGGTATTTTATTTTCTTATGGTGTAAATTATGTGCTACGAAAATAACTATTATGATGTTGGTCTTTTATGAGTTCTTTATTATCTTTATAGGGGAGGGGGGTGTAGTGTATGGCATCCCACGTTAATACGTGATGACGTCAGGTCTCGCGTGGGTTGTGTATTACCGGAAGTATGTGAAATAAAGCAGCATGTTAAACGGTCCCGGTGTTGTAATGTCTTTAGTGATAATACGAGGTAAAACACTACAAATGGCGACGAGGATTTAAAAAGGAACGCTGTAAAGTGCACAAACGATGATACTGCATGAAGTTTGAACTGTCGAAGGGAAGGAAAAGAGGATAACGAAGCAAGCATGGCGCTAGGTTTACCGGTGGTCGGTACCTTTGATGTATTGAGTGAGTCGGCTAATGTCGGTGTTCGCTGGGAGAAGTGGATAAATAGTTTTAAACTCTATTTAGCTGCATCAGGAATCCGCGAAGCCACACGAAGAAGGGCTTTACTGTTACATCTGGCAGGACCTGACGTTCAGGATATATTCTTCACGTTGGAGGGCACTGGAAATGATGCTGACTACGACGGAGCGGTAAACAAATTAAATGCATACTTCACACCTCAGAAGAACATTCCCTATGAGAGACATATGTTTAGACAAGCAGAACAAGCACAAGAGGAGTCTATGGACAGTTTTGTGAGCCGATTAAAGAAGCTGGCAGCAACGTGTGAGTTCGGAGATAACAAGGACGATTTTATCTGTGACCAAGTGATTGACAAGTGCATTTCAAACACGCTGCGCCGACGGCTACTGCGGGAGAAAGACCTTAAACTCCTAGGGCTCCTGGATATTGCACGGACAATGGAGGCAGCTGATCACCAGGCTGCAAGAATGGGAAAATTGACTGTTAACGCTGTGGAGAAGAGACCTGCGAGAGGGAGGGGCAAAACGGTAAGACCCAGAGTCTCCACAACTCAGAATCAGTCACCACGAAATGAGCACGGAACGAAATGTTTCCGGTGTGGACGTGAAGGTCATTTAAGTCGTGAGTGCACAGTAACAAAAAACAAAAAGTGCAATAACTGTGACAAAGAAGGACATTTTGCTGTAATGTGTAAAACAAAGAAAACACATAAAGTGAACAGAGTAACGACCACAGACACACTCAAACAACCCAGTGACAGTGAAGATGACCATGTATTTACAGTGAATGATAGTGTTGAGGATGGAACACTAACAGTACTGGTAAACGAGCAGCCAGTGGAAATGTTAATTGACTCAGGGGCTACGTGTAATATTGTGACTGAGACAAAGTTTGAACAGCTAAAGTCCAAAAGTAACATAAAACTACAGTGCCCAGAGAAGCAAGTCTATCCATTTGGCTCAACAACACCACTCCATGTAAAAGGGATTTTCATGGCTGATTTAAAAGCAAGTGGAAAATCAGAAACTGTCACTGCCAAAATCCAAGTGATTGAAGAAGCACGGATTTGTGTGCTGGGGAGAAAGACTGCTGTACAGTTGGGACTGCTTCATATCGGTCCTATCGAACAAGTGAATACGGTGCAACCAAAAGACACAGCAGCTTTTGTGGCTGACTTGGAGGAGAAATACAGAGACTGTTTTCATGGCCTAGGAAAACTGAAAGATTTTCAGCTGGGGCTGCATGTGGACAGTACTGTAAAGCCAGTAGCCCAGCCTGTTCGCCGAATACCATTCAGTTTAAGGAAACAAGTGGATGACAAACTCAAAGAACTCGAGGAGATGGATGTCATAGAGAGAGTAAGTGGACCGACGCCATGGGTGTCGCCGCTAGTTGTTGTCCGCTAGTTGTTGTCCATGGGAAGAAAGAGCCAAGACTGTGTGTGGACATGCGCAGAGCAAATGAAGCCATAGTGCGTGAACGGCACCCTATCCCCATCATAGATGAAATACTGGAGGACATGACAGGAGCCACAGTGTTTTCAAAGTTGGATCTGAAGTGGGGATATCATCAGATAGAATTGAAACCTGAATCCAGGTCGCTCACCACATTTGTCTCACACACAGGGTTGTGGCGTTACAAGAGGCTGATGTTCGGAATCTCATCTGCATCTGTGATTTATCAACACATAATCAGCCAAGTCCTACAAGGCGTCCCAGGAGTGCACAACATATCGGATGACATCATTGTTTCAGGTGAGACAACTCAACAGCATGATGAAAGAATACACCAAGTCTTGCAACGGCTGCAAGAGAGACAGCTGACAGTCAACAGCAAAAAGTGCCAGTTTCGGATGTCACAACTGGAATTTATGGGTCATGTACTTTCCAAAAATGGCATAGGAGCAGCGCAGTCAAAGATCGAGGCAGTGGAAAACACACGTCGACCAACAAATGCGGCTGAGGTGAGGAGTTTCCTAGGGCTTGTTAACTACTGTGGGAGATTCATCCCTAATCTGGCCACGACATCAGAACCACTGAGGAGGCTCACGAGGCAATCCTGCAAATGGACATGGGGGTCAGAGCAGGAAACGGCATTTGTGGAGCTAAAGAGACAGCTAGCCAGTTCACATGTAATGGCATATTTCAGCCAGAATGCAGAGACACATGTGGTTGTGGATGCCAGTCCAGTGGGATTAGGTGCAATACAGATCTGGCTGGCTCAAACGAACCTCCCAGCGAGTATTAAGCGCAAGCTCACCAATATGCCAGTGGAGCCGGGCTCAATGATTCATTCAGACTAAGAAAACCCAGAATGTGCTGAGGAAGGCTGAACAAACTGTACGTACCAGGGAGAGTGTGTGACGCACGTTTACTCACCCTGGGAGGACAGGGCAGCGACCTACTGGCCGGCAGCAACCATATCAGACTGCTGAGGGCCGTCAAGGGCCTTGGATGCGTGACAGACGCCAAAACCCAGGTAGCCAAGGTAACGGCATTGATGCCGTAAGGCCGTGGGAGCAGGGGTTTCAGTTGCATGAAACTTTTACCCTTCAAGATGCTGCAAAAGAGATAAAGCAGTGGTTCACCACTATCGATCTCAAGGACGCTTGTTTTCACATCCCCATTTGTCAGGAACATTGAAAGTTCCTTCCCTTTGCCCTTTGGGGGCATGCTTACGAGTCAAAGGCCTCCCATTTGGCCTCTCATTGCTTCCCAGAGTATCTACCAGGGTGGTAGCAGCTGCCTTGATGCCCCTACAGGGGGGCAGGCTCTAGATTATGCCATACCTGGACGATTTCCTAGTCTGCGGTCCGTCTCACCAGCAGGTTGTGCAGGACACAGGAACAGTCCTGTCCCACATTCAGTCTCTGAGCTTCCAGGTCAACTTGAGGAAGAGCAACCTCCAGCCAAGGCAGGAGACAGTCTTCCTAGGACCTTGTCTGAACTCCCTCACAATGAGGGTGTCACTCATCCCTCAACCCGGCGCTACTTTTGCCTTGGCAGGCGCCTAGTTCTAATCTACCTTTAGAGATCGCTGGGGTCGATCTCGGCGGCGGTGGTGGTAATCCCGTTGGGCCTCCTAAGGGCTTGGCCCCTACAATGGGGGCTAAATGCTTTCAGCCTTAACCCACATCCACACCGGGACAGGCATTTAAGGCTCCGGATAACACAGTCATGTCTTCGAGCCCTGTGCCCATGGTGGGACAGCAGGATGCTTACACAGAGAGGCCCTTTGGTCAACCCGCCCTCGAGGCGAACCCTAGTTTCTACGGATGCTTCCCAGACAGGCCGCAAGAGCAGTCTGGGAAGGCATAACTGAAGAGGGGTCTCGGGGGGGCCTCATTTGGACACATAACATATCAATGTGCTGGAGCTGAGGATAGTTTATTTGGTCCTCAAGGCTCTTATTTCCTTCAAACATGGCAGGCTCGTTTTTGTAAAAACAATTCTGCCACTGGCTACAACGTCAACCATCAAGGGGTACGAGGTATCTATCGTCTAAAGGTGGCTAACAGGTTTCTGACTTGGGTTTTTCCACATCTGGCCTCACTGAAGGCGGTTTATATACCTGGTGTTTTGAACATAGGGGCAGACCTGGTCCGGGCCTCGCCCGGGGGAGGAGAACTACAACCAGAGGGGGTGGCGAGCATGTCAGCCCACTTTGAACGTTCCAAGTGGATCTCTTTGCATCCAGGGAGACAACCCCTTTCCAGAGGCGGTTCCCCCCCCTGATACAACCGGGCAGATCTTTTGGCCTGGATGCACTTTCTCTAGGGTGGCCGGAAGGGTTGTGTTACACTTTCCCTCCACTTTCATTGATACTTCAGGTGCTGAACAGCATTACACAGAGGTACTACAGGGCCCTGTGAGTGGCCCTACGCTGACCAGGGAGACGTGGGTTCCCAGCCCTCTTCCGCCCTGTTCATGGTAAACCCTGGCCCTTGCCTCACAGGGTGGACCTTCTCTCTGCCAAACACGGCTGTAATGCAGTTATGGGCCTGGCCCCTCCTCAGTCCATCTCTAGAGCAGTATCTGAGCAAGGCCGTCCTAAAGACGATAAAAAGTTCCAGGGCACCTTCCACACGAGCCAATTACCAACAAAGTTGGAAGTTTTCTCGTCATGGTGCAAAAATAGGGAGTTGACCCTGTCACCTGTCCGGTGGCTTTCAGTTGTTTAAAAGATGCATGTAATTCTACTGCATACAAGGTTGCAGACTGGGACTGATCGTTGTCATTCTGTCATCCTCAATCATTGAGATAAAAGCCTGACCCTTTTCTGCGGAAAAGAGACTTGACTTTGTTTCTTTGTCTTCTTGAATTAAATAACTTGACTCTGATGAGTTCAGTTCCTTTATCACAAGGGTAACTGCGTTTTACCACCATCATAGTGCTCCTCTTTCTGCAGTCCCTATTGGACTCAGGGAGGGCAGCGAACACCCTGAGGGTCTAAGCTGCTGCCATTTCTGTTTTTCACGAGACAGTTGGAGATCTTTCTGTGGGAAAGCGCCCCATGGTGTCTCAGTTCCTTAAGGGCACTAACCGTCAGCGATCAGGCAGGAGCCTGAGAGCTCCATCTTTGGACCTCCCCTTGGGGTTGAGGTATTTGACTATTGCCCCATATGAGCTACGGGAGCAGTCAGACTTAAAGCTTTTGGCACAGAAAACTGCATTTCTTGTGTCCATACGTTCAGCTAAGAGGGTGGGTGAGCTATGCGCACTGCCCATCCAATGGACTGGATATTTTTTACTTTGTTGACCAGCTGCAATCTGGGTCTTATGTATTCTTATTCTTATAGTGCTGCTATAACAAAAAACTTTTTATTAATTGCGCTACTGGTTAGATGCTAAACTGCATTTCGTTGTACTGGTTGTCCTTACTTGGGCAATGACAATAAAGTTGAATCTGATCTGATCTGATGAGTGCTTGAGGTGGAAGCCTGAGAATACGGGGGTGTCTCTGTGGCCGAATCCGTGCTTCCTACCTAAGGTGGTAAGGCCCGACAGTTAATCAAGCTTTGAACCAGAGGCATTTCACCCTGGTCCTGCTTTCCAAGGAGCAATGGCTCTGCATACACTGTGTCCAGTAAGAGCAGTGAAGGCTTATGTTGATCGTACACAGCAGCTGAGGCTATGCTGTTTGTGTGTTATGCTGATAAGCAGTTGGGCCACCCAGTGTCTAAGCAGTGTCTTTCCCACTGGCTGGTGGAAACGATTTCCAAGGCTTACACCATGCAGGCACTCCCAATGCCTGGTGGCCTTGTGGCTCACTTCACACGAAGTGTGGCCACGTCAAGGGCAGCTTTAAAAAGCGTTGCTCTAGGTGATATATGTGCGGCTGCTTCATGGAGCACTCCATGCACTCTCACCAGGTTTTATGTCAATGTTGCGTCCACAACTATGGGCTCTGCTATTGTCATGTCCGCCACCGAGCAGACTGATAACGGGGAATTTTCTTCCTCGCGACATTGTGGGTATGACTCATCCACGGTTTAGACCGTAGTGACGGTCTGAGGGAGGTCAAAATAGATCGTAAGTTATGAACATATCTATGGATCTATGAGACCGACCGATGACCGTCACTATCTCCTGTCGCTCGGAACTGGCTGAGGCGTTCCAGGCAGGAGGAAGAGGCGTGCTCCCCCGGATGCTAAATGCACTCTGAGCCCGCCTCTGAAGGTCGGTCATACGACTCTGTTGATATTATGGTCTCGAAAGATAGGTAGAATGGAGGGTATCATTCACGGTTAGACCGTAGTGACGGTCATCGGTCGGTCTCATAGATCCATAGTTATGTTCATAATTTACGTTAGCCTATACAGTAACTTCAGGCTGCTGCTGGTTAGTCGTTAAAGTTAACCCACCGCCGCAGCTGCATCTTCCATATTGCCGCGTGTGGGGATTGAGGAAGTAACGTTGCCTGCTAACTTCCTGCTATTTCAAAATAAAAGCCAACTCACGTTTGTCTAGTTAAATGCTCATGTTAGGCCAGTGAAATGCTTTTAATCTGAAGCCGTAGCCTGTTTGCAGCCCCGAGACTCAGGAAACAGAAATATTGCAAAAATAATAATAATGGCGGGACAAAATAGCCTTATAACATTTCGTGTCCTCTCGTTTTTGTCAATGAACATGAAGAGATATTTTATCAGAGTTTTTGTTTTTGTAAACCACATTTAGTCCCGTTTTTATTAGTCAACAATAAAGCATTATATATTTGATTATAGTCTTCGTCACATGACCACCATTTACGTTGCGTCTCGTCTCGTTTCTGTCACGTGATAAATGTTCGTTGACGACGATATTTTGTCATACATTTCGTTGACAAAAACAACACTAGTTTACACTGACCTAAATTAACATGTAATAATGTCCAAAACGTTATGTAACTTTAGTGATATGATGAATTAATTTATCTGCCAAAATGCTTTTTCGGTAGTCTGGTTTTCTTCCCAATCTCTCCATGTGCTTGAGTCCAAGATGGCTTGCATTATGTGAACAATCTTTCAATACCCATACTTCCATACTATTCAGTATCCCAGAAAAAGGTGTTGGATGTCCCAATACATGCATGTCAAATGCAGTATGCCAAAAATACCAGGATGACCTTATACATCCAATAGCATTTTGCAGTATATGGAAACCAGCATGCAGCACGTATGTATGTTGTATACTAAAAAGTGTTGGATTTGAAACACATGGAAAAGCTTCTTAATCTGTAGTCACATGATCACTTTTTTATCAATGGTTAATTAGATATGGGGCCAGTCTCATTTTACCCACTGGCTCGACTTACCCCGTTGTGTAGCAAACAATGAAGAAGGTTGAGACAGTAACAAATATGTCTTTACCCCGCCTCTACTCTGCACAACAGTGTTGTAAGAATGCAGTATCGCTGCATTCCCTTTTGAAAACATTACGTTAGAAGAAGACTCTCTCTGACAGACAATTTGTTGTCACCTAAATATGTAAGTCCAACCACACAAAGTCAATCTTACACAATTATGTGCATCAGTAAATGACATGAGTTCATAAGTTCATCAAGTTAGATTTGTTCTGGTCGCTCTCTTGGAAGCCGGCTCTCTGAAGACCTTAAACTCTAACCCACGAGTTAAAAAAAAGATAACATTAAAACGATTTTTGGTGGTGGTTTGGTGATTATTTTTGATTCGGCTAATCTACAATATATTGTCAGTTGTAATACTGATACTATGTCGTGATCAATATGTGGGGCCCCTACGTTGATCATGACAAGCTTGGATTAAACCATAAAAAACTATTAACCCTACTTTAATCTGTCTTTTAGCTGTATTTAACAAATTCTTACTTGCACATTTATGTAATGTGCAGCATGCATCTATAAGTTGAAAGATGCTGAAATATCCAGATGTAGGGTTACCATGCACCGGAGGATTTTGTGTCCAGCAAATTCTCATCCTAGAGTCAACACAGTCTGTCTTGGACCAAGTTGTTTGTTCGTTTGTGAAAATATTTGTTTAGGAATGGATTGCATGGTGTTACCAGTGGAGATAAAATATGTGACATTCTTTGTGCTAATGGCACCTTGTCTGTTTCTTACCACCTATTTACCACATCCCTTACAGTGAGAGAGAGAGAGAGGGGAGGGCAGGCACAGACCTGTCATTGTGTGTGTGCACTGTCCCTGCTACTATGAGATTGACATATATAAGGCCAGACAATGCAGGTGAATAGGGTACAACTATTTTAACTTGTAGAAATCATCATGAAAGTTTGCCAGTTGAGTCCTTCCGTTAAAAGAATAATTTTTTGTGTTTCAGAAATGTTTGAATACATATGGACATTTTGCATCATCTAATTAATTATTTGTAAATGTTCATCTCTTGAAAAAAATAAAATCTAGATGTTGGATAAAGCCAGAGTTCAAATCTTTTATTTTATTTTTACACAATAGATTTTGGATACAGCCTTTTTAAAATTGTATGTCATGTTTCACATTAATTAACAAATTAAAGCCATCATATTTATTTGAGTGTGAGTTTGGAAACTCCCTAATCAGGGCCTGTTTGAGAAAGGACTTCACTGATGAGGATGGAGAGGTAATTTTGCAGATCTCACCTTATGCCATCTTATGCTGGGTTTACACTAGAGGACTTTTAAAAGACTTTGAAAAGACTGAAGACTGAAACCCTCTTACATCTAAAGACAATCAACTCACACCTGAAGACAACTAGTCATTAGTTTTCAGTCACAGAGTGAGATTTTGAAAAGACGGGGGGTCTCATATTGCAAGACTACAACTAGATTCCTTTTGAGATTAATATTATTTTCCGCAAACGCGATAGTGATTATTTAATTGAAAAAAAAGGTTAATTCAATATTCCGAGCGGGGGACTTCCTTTAGTTATTTGACCAGCTTTATTTGCTGATCTCGTCCCCCAATAACTTTAACTCCTACCCCTGTATTTGACGGTAGAGTGTTCAGGTTGCGCGGCTGTCAGCCTGGTTCTCTCGCCGAGGCTTCAAGGAAAAAGTGTCCGAAATAAGTCCCTGAACAGGCGGACACAGGGCGCGACTAATGCCGCTCCTCTTGCGTCGTGCTTGGTGCATGCCAGAGTGTGACAGTGTTTACGTCATTTCGCTTGAGCCAAACCCTTAAGACTAACAATAATATCAAACATGTTTGATAATGTCGGAACGTCAAGACGGGAAGAAGACTGGCTGAAATCGGGTCAGAAGACCACTTTACACCAAACGACTGAGATTACGTGCGCGCGCCACAACTCCAGCACGACTTCTGTGATTTCAGTCCGACATTGGAAGATTGTCTGCGACTGTCAAATCGCGTGAAAAGTCGTGTAGTGTTAAGGCCAGGACACACCGGCCCGATAATCGCCGTCGTAGAGTCGGGAGGGGGCGGGGACACAAATCTGTTTGGTGTGTGCCGTGAAATCGGTCGTCGTAGATGTCGTCGGGCTTCTTTTGAGCCGATTGAACTGGCGGTGGGCAGTCTTTCAGTTGGAGCAATTTGATTTGTGGAGGGCTAGCGAATCAGTGAAGCCCGGAAGTGAGGCGGGTAGCACAAACAGCTAACAACAGTTAGCCATCGTTTTAATGTGTTTGTTTGTTTCGTTCAGCGAGTACTCACATGCATCAACCCTTGTTGACTGCCCGACACCATGCTCGACACTCTCTGCTAAAAATGGTGATCTTTATGGTCCATAAATATAAATACGTATTTCTATCTATGTTTATGGTCTAGAGAGCCGTCCCATCATTTCCGGCTTCCGTATTTTTTCAGGCCACAATACAGATTAGCGCCGCCTGCTGTTATGGAGACATTACATCCCGCGCAAGCGCAGAGCGTACGGAAAGTCAGCAGTCGGTTTGGTGTGTTCTTTGCACTTTTTCGGCCGCGACGGGAAGACTGGAGCTCCCTGAATCGGCAGTCTCCATTTTCGGGTAGTCGGACTGGTGTGTCCTGGCCTTAAGCCCAGCATTAGTCGCCTATGATTTATGGGAAATGGTGTTCATTAATGGTCACTGAATAACATCAATATTGATTAAATAATGACATCAGAAGATTGGCCCTTCTACCTGAGTAAGAGTAGAGATATACTAGGAAATACCAGAAAAATATAAGTTACTCGTCAACTATTACAATACCACATGAGTAAAAGAACTAAAGGATCAGATTTTAAGTATCAAGAGTATTTAGTTCATATGCAATGTATAATGTTCAAAGATACAAAATTACAACAACAAAAAAAGTAAAAATACCCCGGTACAAATTAAGGTCCTGCATTGAAAATGGTTCCCAAGTAAAAGTATATGTATAATCAGGAAAATGTACCTAAAGTATTAAAGGTAAAAATGACTTTTGTATGTCATATGTTAGATTATTATTACTCATTCATTGATGTAAAAGCGGGGTTTGTATGGATGAGGTGGAGCTAATTTTGTATGGGACTGCAAATACATTTGATATTCATTGTACATTTAAATATTTATTTTTCTACTCATAGATTGATTTATCTTTAACGAGATAATTTACTTGGTAAAAACTTAAACACTTAATAAATCAATAATTCAATGGAAAAGCAGCAGATCCTCAAATTTGAGAAGCTGGAACCGTGCCACAGTTGCATTCAAGAAGACTATCATATTGTCAAAATAGTAAATAGACAATACATTTCTGACAGTCAATTTATCTATTAACCGGCTAATGTTTCATCTGTGCTTGTAGGCCTACATAATGTTGGGTAGTATACAATATTTTATAAACTCTTCATATATTTCATGTGCAAAAATCTTCATTAATAAAGTTACTGAAATGCCTAGATAAATGTAGTGGAGATTTTTTATTTTTTTTATATTTCCAAATGAAATGATTGTGGAGTAGAAGTATAATGTTACATGGAAAACAAATAGAGACAATTCAAGTAAAGAACAAGAGCGTCAAAAGTTGTACATTAGTATTTGAGTAAATGTACTTAGTTACATCCATCTCTGCTTTTACAGTGAAATTGACCAACTGAACAATGTCCCTGTATTCTCTGTATGTATGATTGGTGGTGATGGATTCGCTGGCTCTTTCTGCTTCCTTGTTTGAGAATTAGGTGCTAATGAACCAAGATAAGGCGGTATGTAACCCTTGGCACACTTTAGTGGCTTGAATGAATGAGCGTGTGTGTGTGTGTGTGTGTGTGTGTGTGTGAGTTTCAGTGCTAGCATGTAGCCAAGCGGTGTGGACAGCTCACACTTTCTTCCACATGCTCGAAATGCCTCTCTCACCACCATAGCTCTTGTGCAGGTGACACTGACTCACTTATCAACACAAAGACACGTACACACACACACACACACCCAAACACACACACACACTCACACATCCCATACAAAGCAGAGGCTGCAGTTTAGAATGATAAAGGAAGAATTTTTACTTTGAACTGAGAAGAAGGGCCAGCTATGAGGAGAATGCTGCATGCCGACAGAACCGGACAAACACAAAATCCCACAATCCCCCGCTGCAAAAGCCTAAAACATGCTTATTAAGTCGGCCCATGCAAACATGACATTTGTGCTTTTGTAAGAGAAGAGGAGTGTTTCTGTGTGTGTGTGCGTGTGCGTGCGTGTGTGTGTGTGTGTGTGTGTGTGTGTGTGTGTGCGCGCGCATCTTTGTTTCACAGACCCCACTATGCTCACACTGCTCCACAGGTATTCATTAAAAAGGCACAAGTTAAGACCTGAAGTGTATAGGCAGTGAACGAAACACGATCGTCTTTTTCCCCCTTTCCCTCTGTTTCCATAAAAAGCCGCCCATGGGACGTGTACCAACACAAATCCCAATCTGCCCCCCTCACTCTAAAGCGTACTGTAGCTTTTTGGGTCATTTGTCAGTAAATCCTGGTAAACAAAGTCATGTATTTAGGATTAGAATGAGTAACTATATTGAGTGTTCTTTGATGCTTGATAAGACGTGTTGTCTATCAGAGAATGTTCTGTGTTCAAACAATCTGAAGCAATGTATTCTGTTAAAGGTGAAGTAAGTGATTTATTTATGTTAATATAAGTGTTAAATCGCTCTATGTTCATACAGAGATCACTTATATAGTGTGCACGTTTCATAAAGCTGATCTCTCAGTAACTCGCTCTGCATGTAATCGGCAAATAAACTTTTCGGGGATCCCACGACTGATAACCAATCAGAAGAGAGAATGCTACAAACCGGCACCCGTCTCACTGCCGGTGCACGTGCAGTGTGACAGATGGCTGAATGTGTATGCGCCTACAATGGCGGAGCCGGTGAAAATCTCTTTTTTGACGGTTTTTATCATGTTTTATCACACTTATGGATCTGAGATGATGCTAGATAACTCGCTGCTTGAAGACCGCAGTGCATTAATGTGGTGACGTGGGGACGAGGGAAGGGACTGCTAACTGCAGTCACTGACAGGAAGTATAGCTAAACTGACCATTCCGCTTACTGAACCTTTAACTATACACCTGCTCCTAACAGTTAAAAACTGTGTATGGTGTCAGTGGCTGAAGGAGTATTGAGATGCATTACTTTGAGTAATGGTAGAAATGCCCAAAAAGAATTACCCTGCTACAAGTAAATGTGCGGCATGCTGAGCAGATACAGTAGATTGTGTTCAGACATTCCTGGTTTGGGCCTGCTCTGAAGTCACCTGCCTGGGGGACTGGGAGGACAGAAACTACACACACATTGCTCAAATTCATTCACCTGTCAAAGGTGATGTGGTCATACATATGCAGAGACTCCATCCACACATCAATATACAGCAGCAACCCCAAGGGGGGTGGTGGGGGGAGGGGGCATTCCTTTGAACACAATATCTCATGAACGCTTTGAGGGATTTTTTTTAATTTTGCATACATTTAATCTAATTCACTGATAAACTGATTGTGCAGGTCAGAGGTCAAGATAACTGTGGCCTTGTGCCTCATGAACACAATACCTCAAGAACGCTTTGAGGGAATGTTCATCAATTTTGGCACATAGTCTACTAACTTACAATACAGGATGAACTGATTACATTTTGGAGGTCGAAGGTCAGGTTCACTGTGATCTTTCCTTTTTGTAAAAGCAAGACCTCCAGAACGCTTTGAGAGATGTTTCTTGGAAGTTTGCACAAATGTCTATGATGAACTGAATAGATTTTGGAAGTTGAAGGTCAACGGTTACTGCGACCGTAGACATTAGCCTTGTTTGAGATGTCGCCGTCTTGCTAAGACCTGCGCAATTATGACGCTCGGCTTGCTGAGCGCACAGCATTTTTGTTGTGTGCTCAGCAAGACGCGCGTCATAGTTGCGCAGGTCTGAGCAAGACGGCTCCAAGTCGAACGAGGCTATTGTCAGGTTGCAGTCACCTTGTACCATATTGTAGCTTCTTAGGAGCGTTACCTTCTTTGAAGCATTGCCTACCACCACTGGAATTTCACCAGTCGACAGTTGTATGTCTCGCAGAGGCATAGAACCGCCAAGTGGTAGTTCTAGTTCTTTTATGTTTTTTGTGTTCCTGTGAGGAAGCTGCATTTATTTGAATATTGTGTTTTGTTAAGCGTATTTGTTTCTGTTATGGGCACTGTTTTCAGCTAAATTAGGATCCATTTTAGTTGATAAATGCATTTGTTGAAATTATTTATACTCAGTCAAATAGTTCTTTCATTGTTGTTTGTGTGCTTTGATTTCTAATCTATTTGAGGTTCACTTCCTGGATGAGGCTGGTGCTGTCTTGAACACTGCCCATGAGTTCCACTCCTCCACCAGGTGCTTTCAATGTGGACCAAACCATATGGAGGAATGGGGAGGGAGCAATGAGTTTTATTAGTATTTTCTTTTCTCGCAGCCTTTAGTAATATTAACTCTAGCCTAAATAATTTGTTTTATAGTTATTGTTCTATGTAATGTCCTCATTTTAAGACTCTTTATTAATATTCTTGTTTAATTTAATTGTCTTTTTTCATTTAAACTTTTCTAATTAATAGTTGGTTTGACCCACACATAATTTAGATCAATAGTTTAAGGCATTCAACCATTTTGTCTGTGGGCTTGGGATATCTTCTATCTGTCAGTGAGTCTTTTGTATTGATGCCATGTATCATGTCTTATGAGAAAGAGAAAGAGAAAGAGAAGCAGAGCTCTGAACCATGTTCCGGACATGAACAAATGTGATGAGAGGAACCCTTTCTATAGCCTTAAAATGCAGATATTCATTTGAAACCCTTATTTGACCCATTGTGTGTAGCAGAGTAGCTCAAGCTGTGATTGGAATTAAAGTTAGCTTCAATAGGACAGTTGTTTTGTATCCCCACTTCATCAGCCTTTTATGTTGGAGTGAGTGGCTTATATTTCAGACAAAGCATCCTTCCAATGCTGAGTTGTGTGCTAGAAAAGATTAAAGCAGGACTGTCAATTGGGTTCTGAGCCCTCTCCTTGTCTTCAGTCTAGATTCTATTGCTCATCATTTAGCTATTGTCTTACACTGACAACACCCGATACAGAATCTCCCGGCCATAGTCATCACATTGTATTAATTGGCTGGTAAGGGTTGGGTAGTGACTCACGCTGCATAACTTGGAACAGAGAATGTTGAGGAAATATCATCTTAAAAATAGCTAAAATGCCTGTTCTCTAAGGCTCAGTCTGAATATTTACCTCAGGGTAAATTCCACTCGGCTGTGACGCAACAATTTGGTTTCTTGTTAACATCACAGAAGTAGTATTCTTATTTTCTATAAGATGGAGAAGTTTGTATTATATTGTGCTCCTCTGTTTTATTAATGACATGTAAGTGAAACACTGTTGAAATACAACAATTGATTGATACATTTAAAATCATTCTATTTCAAGTCATAGCTATTCAAAGTGAGCTATAGCGCTGTTAAATGTATTGTGGTACTTTGATATGGAAACCAGTGTAGATTCATGAAAAATTATCACCATGTCTGCTTTTCATATACAGGTGAAACTCTAAAAATTAGAATATCGTTCAAAAGTTCATTTATTTCAGTAATTCAACTTAAAAGGTGAATCTAATATATTATATAGACTCATTACATGCAAAGTATGTAATGAGTCTATATAATATAATTGAGGGGTGACCCTCAATTGGTCTCTCGAGGATAAATAAAAGTTAAATGAGAGTGAGATATTTCAAGCCTTTATTTGTTATAATTTTGATGATAGTTTACAGCTTATGAAAACCCCAAACTCAAAATCACAAAAAATTTGAATATTACATGAAATCAATAAAAAAGGGATTTTAAATACAGAAATATCGTCTCTCTATAAAGTATAATCATGCATATGTACTCAGTACTTGGTTTGGGCACCTCTTTGCATGATTTCTTTCCTCAATTCTAATTCATTTTCCATGATATTCTAATAATATGAGTATCACCTGTAGAACATATTGAATATCGAACAAAGCCCTGCAACTAACCCAGTGTGTTTTTAGTTATAATGGAAATATTCTAAAAACTATTGATTTCATTCTAGCATGTGCAATAAATATTAATAACTTATTGGAAGGGGAAGAACTTGTGATGCCACATTTCAGTTCCCGTTACATAAAAAGCAAAGGTGATTGTAAAGAGCATGTGTTCTATGTGTGCAAATGTCGGATGTGAGATGAAGTATGAGCAAAAGGTGATAGAGTGTAAGTAGGACAGTGTTGCTATGTGTTTGTTCCTTTTGTCGACCTGGTTAATCCTGTTAGGAAAGGAGTGGTGTGGTTGCCTCTGCTATGTTTCTTTCTCTCTTGTGATTTCTGGGCAGGTTTCGGCTGCTGAAGGCCCTGCAAGTCACATTCAGTGACATATTCCAAGGCGTGTGTGTCGTAAGGGGAAGGGGGGGGGCACTATGATAGGCGGCACTGATGCAGCCTAACCTGTTCTGCTGGTGAGCTTGAAGCTTATAGGCATTTAACTGGCACATCTGGTCCTGCCTGACAGAGCAGCAGTGTACACCGAGGAGGAGACATCTCTCCCTGGACTTTCCTTTGGGGACGAGCATAAGGGTGAGCACTTCAACATGTCTTTGTCTATTGCTTCTTTTTGGTTGAAATCATAAGATCATTTAAAACATGTCTTGTTAAAAACAGCAAATTAAACCGATATACAGAAAAAATGTGCACCGTCAATACTAATTTGATATATTGTCTGTATTATTTGTTTAAACTATTGCCTCTTATTAGGATCAGTTGTGTTATGGAGATCTAGGAAGACACTTTTTTTTTAAAAGTATGGGTAAAAAAAAAATATGATTTGCAAATGAGGTGTGGTGCATATCTCAAAGTTTTAAAAGCCTAAAGATCTATGTCCATAATCTTGACATGAATTGGAACTGCATATTGTATTGTATTTTCCAAATTTGTTGTGTGACAAAGTACCTTTTTAAAGTGGAGTTTTGGTAAATGTCATGGCCCAATGAGGAGGTTAAGATCTTTTGAGATGCATTGCAGTTTCTGGCATTGACAGGGTTCGACAAGTGAGGACCCCAAATAAAATTCTTCAAAACATACACTAGGCTATGTCAAATTAAATATTTAGTATTGCTAATAAGTCCTGCTGTCAATGTGACTTGCTAATATCTTGACTGCGTCATACCAAACTCTGCTGTCATCTGACTCACACACCCATCTGTTTGGCATTATTTGGTTTGTATCGATGTTGACGTCGCCGCCCTGGTTTTAGAGGATGCACCTACCTACCACACAGCTCAGATTTTTTTTAAATTCATATCTCTTGAGACTTTTGTGTCTCTTTTTGAATTGCTGCTAATTTCTAGTTTGGGAAAGGTATGCATAGAACCTGAAGCCACAGTAAAGTTTGTAAAATGACATTGTGCCTGTGCAGCCATTCTGAAAATGAGTAATATATTATTAGCTCTTCCCCACATTGCCTTAGAAAAAATGTATTAGACATGCCTGTTAACAGGTTACTGATTAATGGGTATCTGGTTGCAGACAGCAAAGTTGTGGATTTTTCAGTGATAAATATTTGACACTCAATTATAGTTACTTGCTGAGTTGCTTGTCCACTTGAGACCTCAATTTGCTTTCGAAGGATTAAATTCAGATTATGTTCAAGACGTGCATTAACACTGATAGATCCTAACAGATTATCATCAAGTATCTGTAGCATTGGTGGACATTTGATTTAAGGAGAATTTGGTTATGCTGAAAGGGAGTTACATTAGCGTTTAAATGCCAAGATGTTGGGGTGTGGTTGAATGGAGTGTGTGTGTGTGTGTGTGTGTGTGTGTGTGTGTGTGCGCCAAATGGTATGGCGCATCAGTCAGAATGCATGCAAACCAACTGGTTTAGATGGTTTAACATACATTCCCTTGAAACAAACCTGAATTCCTGTAGTGTGAGGTAACACGGTGTCTGGGCGCCGTTGTTTCTGTCAGTCAGGGCCAGAAATTTAAAGAGCTGCTAAAGCAGGTGAAAAAGTCAGGCAAGAAAGAGAACAATGAATGTAGATAGGTAGTGGTATGATGTAACGCCGTGTTCATCTCAAAGATTTTAAGTAACTTGTTCAGATACTATAACTATAGGTTATATTGAAATGATATGGAATGAAATCAGTTTAAACCAAATCAAAGAAAGAGCAAAGACCAATCACTTTTATCATTCTTTTTCAGTTAATTTAATTTATTTACGGCTCTTGACCATAGTATCATGGTATGGAGTACAAGACATTCAAATAATAACAGAACAAAACAATGGTGTACGGCATGGACAAAACAAAAACGCTCCTTAAACAATGGTAGCACATTTTTCAGAAAGGCACCTGTTTTACCAATAACTTTTGGTCTTTCCGACCTCAAAAGCAAAATCTGTTTAAACATAGATGGAAAGTTAACATAATATTTCAGCAGGTACTTCTTTCTATAATACAACACATTTATATTCTTACACTCAAACAGGACATGATACTCATCACCAAAACAATTGTCATCACAGAGGTTACAAATTCTCTGACTTCTCTTACCTCTTATTTATTCTAGACGAAAAACTAGACGGGTGTTTCAAAATCAGCCTTAAAGATCAGGATGCCGCAGTATTCTTGCCAAAGACGTCAATGAAAGAGGGAAAGGCTATTAGTGAATAATGATAATGACTTGAGTCAGTTTTAAGGGTTTCACTTTTGCTTTCAAAGATATTTTAAGGCTGCAACAATGATTTGTTAAAATTCTGATATGGGTTATATCGAGAGAACTTAATAACGAAAGTTGCTTTTCTGTGTTTTACAGAAAGCTTTGCTGAAGGTTGGGGTTTCCATGGTTTCTTGTATTTTGGAATAAATCCCATTTATATTTGGATGTAAATACATCTCAAGACACATAATATGTGATAGTGGTTATAACAATATATTTTGACATGAGCCTGAGTTTGTAATGGACTGTAACACAATACATGGTGCAAAATTAATGAAAATGTTGCAAATATGACTGATTTTATGCATTGTAAATCATTTTTAAACAGAGCGTGGACAGCAAGATGAGCAGCTTCTCAGAAAGCCTGCTCCTGGACGACTCTGAGAAGGGAGTCATCATAACAGGAATCACAGATGACGCGGTCGCTACAAAGAGTGGCCTAGAAGCAGGTAAAAGAAAAAACAGGAAACATAACAAACCTCGTATTATTCTTAATACTGTTGAAGGAATAGTTCAACATTTTGAATTTTTAGCTTTTTGCCTCACTCTCCGGCTCAAGAAAAGGTGACTGAAACCATTCCTGTTACTGTGCCTGCATTTTTGATATAGAAATGGGCAAAGGTCTCTCATCCAGGTTAGCTTAGCTCAAACACTGGTAGTAAAAGGGAGCAGGTCAAAATATAAACTTTACAACATCACTAAACGCTCCTGTGTGCTTGTTGGGACTTGTTTATTTACCACGTTATGTTGCGCTCTATATTATATTTGACAAGTTTTGCCATTTTAGAATCAAATACATACATAACCGTTACGGGCACTCCCTGGTTTACTTCCAGAACTTATTTAGTTTTTAGATGACACATGTACAAATATAGACCGCAACATAATGTGGTAAACAAACACGTCCCAACCAGCACAAGGGAGCATCTGGTGATGTTGTTAAGTGTATCTTCTGACCTGCTCCCCTTGACTACCAGTATTTGAGCTACGCTAACCTAGATGAGAGACCTTTGCCCATTTCCATATCAAAATTGCACGCACAGTTACAGGAACGGTTTCAGTCACCTTTTCTTGAGCTTGAGTGTGACGCAAAAAGCTAAAGATATAAAATGTTGAACTATTGCTTTAAGGAAAGCAACAATTCAAGTTTATTGGATTTTTTTTAAAAGATAGAAAGGTGCCTGTTTTTAAAATGAGTTATATTTATTCCAGGGGATGAGATTGTTGCAGCTACCATACACCTAGACCACCTCAACAAAGATGAGGTGCTGGCGATCCTAAAAGTCCTGGAGCCATACGACAACAACATGAAGGTTCTGACAAAGAAGGACCTAAGTGCCAGCGCTGACCTCGGGCACCTAGGACTAGGTCTCAAAAACCCTGCAGAGGTAAACACCATAAGGGTTGGTTTAAACTGTAACAGTTTTTAAAGATTCAATTTCTTTATTAAAAAAAGACTAAAACTGGCATCACCTAGACAATATACAATAAGCTCGAAAAAGGTTTTTGTAAATTGGATGAAATGACCTAGTGATGTAAGCAGTCTGTCGTATTAAACTAGCATTTATACTCTACTGATAAACAGTAAATTGACTTTCTCCATGGCAACTTAAAGAGTCCCTAAAACCTGCAGCAAATGCTTTATTTGCACATTTTACTTTTTAAATGTAATTTTCTGAAATCTTGTCAATAGTAAAAGCAGCACTCGGGGCGCTCCGGTGGCGTAGTGGATAGAGCGCATACCATATTGGCTCCGGCCTTCGTTGCAGTGGTCGCGGGTTCGAATCCGACCCGTGGACCTTTACTGCGTGTCATCCCCCCCCCCTCTCTCTCTGTCTCCCCATTTCAACTCTGTGCTATCTAATAAAGCTTGAAAATGCCAATAAAATAATCTTTAAAAAACAAATAGTAAAAGCAGCACTTTTACATTATAAAGGACACAATAACTGTTTTAATTGCTGTTTAACTACTTTTGTATTACTACATTACCAACAGATACTCAGTCTGAAGAAGGATCTGTCACTAGATGCATCTCCTTCCCTCGATGGCCTGAATGGAATGCTAAAGGATTCGCAAATGAGGCGTGAAATAAAGAGTCCGACTCTCAATGGAGATCTTCCTAGTCTCAGTCTAAATACTCCCTCAGCTGACTCTGGTGCCAAGTTCACAGTGCCTTCCCTTGGGCTGACTGGACCAGAAATAAAAGGAGGGCTAGATGGTACCCTCAAAGCACCTGATGTCAGTGCCTCGACTCCCCAGCTTAACATTGAGAAACCAGAGATGAAAGGTGACCTGAAACACAAGTCTCCAAAATTTAAGATGCCACATTTCAATCTACCTCAATTCAAAACACCAAAAGCAGACCTGGATGCTTCTGGTGACTTAGATCTCAGTGGAAATCTAGAGACAAAAGGCCTTAATCTGTCAGCCCCTGAATTAGATCTAAAAAGTCAAAATTTGGATCTGAATGGGCCAAATGTGGATCTAGATGGTCCTGGTTTAAATTTAGGAAACCCAAATGTCGATTTTGAGGCCCCCTCCCATAACATCAAATGGCCCCACCTGAAATGGAAAGGTCCCAAAGTAAAAGGACCAAATGGCAATTTAAATGCTGACCTGTCTGGACCGGATGCCAGCCTCTCAACACAGAAGATTGATGTGGATCTAAGTTCACCAGACGGTGACGTCAACCTTCCCAAAGCTGACATCAACTGGCCTCATTTGAAGTGGAAGAAACCCAAACTCCATGGCCAAAAAGCTGATCTAGGATTAGATGCAAACCTGAACACACCAGATGTTGATGTGTCAGTTCCAAAAGTGGAGGGTGGAATAAATGGCCCCGATGCAGAGCTGAATCTCCCAAAAGCTGAATTTAAAGGTTCTAATGTAGATTTTCAGGCTCCTGATCTTGACATTGATTCTCCTTCTGGGAAAATTAACTGGCCTCATCATAAGTGGAAGAAACCTAAACTCCATGGCCCCAAAGTTGACATAGATGCAGATCTAAACACATCTGATGTAAATCTCTCAGTTCCAAAGATTGAGGGTGACATTAATGTACCTAATGCAGAGCTGAATCTCCCAAAAGCTGACCTTAAAGGCACTGGTGTGGATGTTCACGACCCAAAAATTAACTGGCCTCATCTAAAGTGGAAGAAACCTAAACTTCACGGCCCCAAGGCCGATTTGGACCTTAATGCAGATCTGAGCACCCCGGATGTTGATCTTTCTGTACCAAAAGTTGATGGTGAAGTTGACCTGAATGGACCCAAAGCTGATGTTGATGTCGACATGGAGTCTCCAACTGGGAAGTTTAAATGGTTCACTCTTAAAAAGCCAAAGTGGTCAGGCTCAGGTCCAAAGGTTAATGGTTCAGAAGTCAATCTGGATGCTTCAGCCCCTGATTTGAATCTCTCTGCTCCAAAAATCGATGGTGAGATAAATGCACCAGATGTGAATCTACCAAAAGCTCACATGGAAGGCCCTAAATTAGACATTAATGATGTAGATATTGAAGCGCCGTCTGGCAAAACAAAATGGTTCACCCTCAAAAAACCCTCATTTGGCACACTGAAGGGTCCAAAGGCTGGCATCGATGCCAATGTGAAGGTACCAGACGTAGACCTCAAGGCACCTCAATTGGATTTGAATGCAACAGATGTAAATCTTTCAGCACCAAAAGTTGAGGGTGGGATTAAGCCTTTAGACCTCAGTACCAGCATTCCTAATGCTGATTTAAGCGGTCCCAATGTGGATCTGAATGGTCCAGATCTCGACCTTGACTCACCCCATGGTACGCTATCATTACCTAAATTTAAACTACCAAAGTTCAAAGGGTGGAAAGCCAAAGGTCCTGAATTGGATGCTAATTTGGATGCTAATTTGGAAGCACCAAACACCGATGCCGGTTTTGACTTGCCTAACGTTGATGTTGATGCACCAAATGTAGACCTAAAAGCACCAGATCTGTCCTTTTCTACACCAAAAATTGATGGTGGATTGGATGCACAAGATCTTGCTCTCAAAGGCCCTGATGTGGACATTCAAGCTTCAGATGTTGATGCCTCAGCTGGAAAATTCAAGCTTCCCAAAATGAAAATGCCAAATTTCGGCTTCTCAGGGCCAAAGGTAAAAGGAACTAATCCAGATGTTGATGCTGACCTGACGGGTCACGGTCTGGATCTGTCTCTTCCTGATATAGATGCAAAGCTTCCCAAACCAAATCTAACAGAAGCCGATGTTAATCTTAAAGCACCAGATGTGAATCTTTCAGGCCCTAAAATTGATGGTGGCACTGATGCTCCAGATTTTAGTCTGCCCAAAGCAGACCTGAAAGGGCTCGATGTAGACCTTAACACAGATGTTCAAAAGAATGCTGCCGGAAAATTCAAAATGCCAGAATTCAAAATGCCAAAATTTAACATTGGGGGAACAAAGGTTCAATTACCTGATGCAGAACTTAAGACTTCAGATGTCTCTGTTTCTGATGTAGATCTTAAGATTCCAACAGCTGATGTGAAAGCACCTAACGTAAATCTCTCCGTCCCCACAATTAAAGGAGATCTTAGCACTCCAGCTCTAGATCTGGATGCTGACCTTCTGGCCCCGAAACCTAGCATCAGTTTACCAGAAACCAATCTTTCTACCCCAAAGATTAAGGTACCAGATGTAGATCTTCATTTACCCAACGCTGATATTAAAGGTGCCAGTCTGGATCTACCAAAAGCAGACTTCGAGGTACCTGATCTCAGCTTGAAAGAATCAAACCTCAACCTGTCTTCACCTAAGATGGATGTAAACCTAGACACCAAGTTGCCAAAAGCTGAACTGGAAACACCTGATGTCACACTGAAAGCTCCAAATGTGGATATCAACCTGCCCAGGGCAGACCCCATCGGACCTGATGCACAGTTAAAAACACCAGATTTAGATTCCAATTTGGGTGATTTTAAATTGCCCCATTTCAAGCTACCAAAACTTGATCTTTCAAGTCCTGAAGTAGAAGTTCCCAGAGTTCATCCTTCAGTTGAGTCTGAAATAGAGGCACCAAAGGTCAACATAGGCACCGCTACAGCAGATGCCAACCTCTCTGTTCCTGCAGTAGACCTGAGCGTACCAAAGGTACAGGGAGAATTCCAACCAGAAGTAGATGTAAAAGCTCTGAATGTAGATGGCAATCTGGATAAGTCTAAATTCCCACATTTCAAGCTTCCAAAGTTTAGCTTTTCAGGATCAAGTAAACATGAGTCACCTGATGTAAAGCTTAACGTTCCCAGTGTTAAAGGAGAAATCGGTTCACCTGATGTCAGTGTCTCTACTCCTGAAGGGAAGGCCAGCCTTGACAATCCTGAACTGGATATCACAGGTCAAGCAGATGCTGAAGTTATAGATTCTCCAAAAAGTAAGCTGCGATGGCCCTTCAAATGGGGCTTAAAGTCTGGTTCAAGTTCTGAGACAGAGGAAAGTGCTGGTGACTCTGAAACTGATGATGTGCCTAATGCTGAAGAGGTTCCTGCATTCATATTCCACAGACTGCCCAGACATAGCATTGGAGAAATTGGTGATGGTTTAGGCTTAACAAAACCTGAAACAGAGGCAAAGGATTATGTTGTCAGTAAAGGGATCCGCTTACCAATTGTAAATGCAACATCAAAAACAGGAGAAAAGATAAACATTATGGAAAGATTAAAAATGGCCAAAGAAAAAGCACCTTCTGCAAATGTCTCACCAACCGAAGGGAAAACTGATATTGATCTGAACCTTGCCCCCCCAAGTCTTAAAGTTAGTGACTCTACAGCGGCAGATTCCTCTTTAGTAAGAGGAGGGACTTTCAAAGTAGAAAAGCCAGAGTCGGTACTAGGTCAGGTAGTCCCAAGCGTTTTGTCGTCAGATGAAAATGAAAAGCTGTCTTTGGGCCTCTCTAATATGCTTGGCCTTAATATCAGGGATTCAGATGCTGACTGAATCCTTCTAGCCTACCCTGATGAACAACGCCTCAGTCCAGACACATTGTAAATACATGTAACTTCACAAATTCAACAAATAAGTTTACATTAAAGAGGGTTGACTTGTAACAGTTTAATTTTGTAGTTTTCTGCAGCCAATGCCAGCTACAGTATCCTTATGTGAACTTTAGGTAGCCTTATTTTTTTTTTAACTATGTGTATATTACTGTTATTTATATAAGCTGTTCTGTCTTAACATTTTTGATTTGTATGATAACTGCCTCAATGTTAACCAAAATCAGATTGTGCATGCATCACAAAAAAATAAGTGAATTTTATGTGTGAATGTATTTGGTAATTTCTTGTTCAATAAATAACTCATTTTATTCAATATGCTTGTGATTCTTTACTAATATAAAACAAGAAAATTTAAACTGACGACTTTATGGAATACATCTTAAGTATATGGATGTATGAAATTGACAAAGAAGCTTTACTAAGCTTATTATTATTTATTTTTGAAACAGATTTATTATCAAGTGGTTATACAGATTACGATGACAAAGATCAAAATATAAGAGTGTAAATACAAATGAATGGATTTAACTGCATGTTTTAGGTGCTTTTGGGTAGATTGTGCCCCTATTTTTATCTTTAAAGTGAAATAATCTTGACAGAGATTGAATTTTCTTTTATTTCATACTGAGAAAACATACAATAAAATATAAAATCCAGTTTCTTCAAAAGTAAAAAATGTAATGACATAACAATATGAGAAAACATTTAGATTTAAATGTTTGTGTTGGCAAATGTAACAATGCAATTTCTTGTAACATATTTAGACAAAATTAAGTATATCATGACAATTATTTGTTGATCGATTTCTTGATTTGTAGCTCCACTACAATCGAACCGTAAAGTAGGAACATCCATCTTAATGTTGTATAAGAATGAGTGTTATTATTTACCGAAATAATACTAAGTATCTAATAAAAAATGTATACTCTGCCATTCCCTTTGTGGTTCACTTATCCAGACATAAGCAGTCAGATGCACATTAACAAGACTAACCCTGCGTTCCGAATCGCATACTCTTTCTTTTTTCTATTCTACATCTGACGATAAAAAGAATCTAGTTAGGATGCAGTATGCTACAATTGGGACATACTTTTACTCTTTTACTTATTCATTTCATCATAACATAACATCTTGCTTTTATACTGTTCTTCAGTAGGAAGTGCTATACCGTCTATAAGATCACCTGCTACCTGAAGCACCCAGTGATGGAGACATTCACAACATGAACATTTACAGTTAGACAGTTTCACTTTTTTCATCTGACCACTTTCTATTGTTAAAAAATGTGGTCAAATCCCTAAAAAAATCTAAACCTGACAGATGAAAAAGAAGAGGGCTGGGATAAATATACAGTGAGTGTGACTGTGGTTAATGAGTCTCTTGCCAGCGTGAGGGCCAAACCTTCTCTATCCAGCCCTGCAGCAGTCGCAGCACGTCAATGCGCTGGTAGATGCGGCAAAGTTCGGTGAGCTCTGTGACCGTCTTCTGGTTGTAGCGCAGCAGGAACTCCTGGGTGGGGCTGTGGGACAGGGAGCCCTGGGTACGGTGTTCCAGGAGGGTCAGTTCATCGTAGCTCATCCCCCACCGACTCGCAAAGTTCTTCCAGTTTTTGATGGTGCAGTGGTTTGGGTCCAGCTTGAGCCGCAGTAAGTCCAGCAGATCTTTGTCATTCATGAGGTCACTAATCTTGGGAGGAGGTGCCGGGCAGAAGCACTTCTCACAAGGGTTGTGGAGCAACTGTAGTTCTTTGGGGTAGTCTGAGCTCAAGAGAGATGGACAAAGAAGATAGAGTTAATATAGGCATAGGCACATATGAACTCAATGTCGAGCAGATAAACTCCTGATGTTTTCAAAATTTAATATATCGTTCCGTAAATAATACTGTTGATGCTGTGAATATTTTCAGCAATCTTTCAGGATTTCATTATAAGAATTAATATACCTGGTGAAAAGGATGTTGGGCAGGTACATTCTTCCACATCTTCAACTGGCTACAACACATAGAAAAAAACTATTATTTCTCTTTGGAACATCACTTGTGGACAGTACTGCTGATTGTTATTCATTTACACATATAGAAATATGCCTGCAACATGGAGACATAAAAAACGGTCACCACTCCCCCCTCATTCATTTCACAATAAAATGATAAAATAGTTTCAACATCATCAAATTAGATTTAATTGAACTACCTATAGCAGCAGGCTGTGGTCACATTATAATGGATATAAAATGTATTGTTTGTCTTTCTCAATACTTTGGTTGAGGCAGATGCATGTGGATGGATGAATGGATAGATAGATGGATAGATTTTTTTCATCCCTGAAGGAAAATGAATGTACGGATATACGGTACATGTCTCCTCTTATGCAGTTATGTGCCTCAAACTGTGGATGTGATGTGTTTTCACTGGCTTCTGCAGTGAAACATGTCTCAACAGAAGCCAGGCTGCACACTACAGAAGATCAAGGCCAGACTGGGAATCAAGACACTGCCCCTGGAGGGATGTGTACATCTAACCAGGGATGATTGGACAGGTTGGAATGGAGAATTTTCTTTTCTTTTTTTATCACACTCCTATCTTTTCCCCGTATGTTTATTTTTTCAGCAATGCTCACATTTAGAAATCTGCATGACGGAAAATGTTGTTAGCACTCTTTCTGTGGTCTGTCTTCCTTCTGTTATTAGCAGTCAGTGCTAAGTACACAGCAGCACCTTCCAGTTTAGTGGGGCAGAACCACATCCTCTATGTACCGCCTCGATAAGGAAGTAGTCAAAAAAGAGTGACATTTTTTTTCAAATCTTTCTAGATGCAAATCTGCCAAATACTCTTCCATCCTTCAAGACAGCCCTCAAAACGCACATTTTCTCTCTTGCTTTTAACCTTCAAACTGATTGTATTGTTTTGATTTGTTTTGTTTGATCTAGCTGCTATTGTAACGCCTCTTTGAGCAGTTAATATAAGCTATATAAATCCAATGTATTATTATTATTATTATTCAGATCAGCATGAAAGTACACTTCACCGTCAGATCTTCAGAGATAACTCCTGTACTTATGTGATTATTTGTAAAAGGTTGATTTTTGCATCATTTTCAAGTCACTCATGACCAACAAGATGAGGCCAAATCAACTAATTATGTTGCTACAGTGTCATCTTTTAAGAGGATTCTAAGGGAAGTAGGATTCCAACACAGGTAGCACATGCAAACATGCAGGAAAGTGGATAATACTGACCTGTCTTATTCTATCTGAGGATGGTCTCAGGTATCCAGAGGACATGGAGCTCAAGTGGAGGGTCACCGCATCTGCTGGAGACAACTTACTGATATTAGCGTATTCTCATAAAGACAGCAGAGAGAGAGAGAGATGCTTTCATTTTAGTTCAGGTTTATATAAGCAAGAAATATCTCATTTACCATGTTTTATATGTGTATAGTTCGTCATTCCAATACATACATTCAGGATGATGGGCATTTAAACAGAAATTCTATTTCGTAGAACATGCAGAACTATTTAAAAAAAATCTATTCTCAAAGTTAGCTTTTTAAATTTAAGTTGTTTTTTCTCATTTCAATTGTATTTGGGCTCTTGTATTTCATTGTTGTCCTTTATGTGACCTGGCTGCTCTAAAAACTACTTGTACTCTAGGAAATATCTTCTTTTTTTTCTTCACTTGCTTCCATTTCCCCATTATTTTTTATTAAACTCCAAACTTCCTGCTCAAATGTGTCACAGTAAAAGCCTTCCAGACAGTGGCTCAAAGGACATGTACTCACTTCTGTTCGCTCTAGGCTTTTAATGTGAAACATCATCAGGAAATCAACAGTTTTGTTTAAATAACAAAAACCTCAACAGGGAAATAATATCTTGAAATTAAGATTATTATACTTTTTTTAACCAGGACTTTAATTTGTCTGCATTGCCCCCTCTGTCATCACCTGCAGGTATGAAGTATGAACACTGATAGAAATAGTATGAGGTGTATGCTTTGTTAAAATGGACTATTGTGGAGCATTACCGTGTGGATCTGTCACCTGCACTGGGTAATTCGCCTTCAGGGACTGTGGGAGAGACAAGGGCACATACTCAAAAATGGAGGTACGAGACAAGAAATTTTTTGTATGTAAAGGTAAGTAGGTACACTTTTTAAGTATGATCCCTTAGGAGTACAATCTTGTTGAACTAAGATGACAGTAGCGTGCCTTTTGACTGACTTAAGGGAACAACATGAAAGAGAGAACACCTTTGTACCATGTAAATGTAAAATGTTCATACATTAATAATACCTATCACAATTTCTAGTATTAATAACTAATAACATTAAAATAACTCAACGATAAATCAGTGTTATTTTGTCTATTATTATGATTAGCCTCTATATTCTTATTATCGTCAGTTCTGTCCTGCATTTAGGATAATTATTCTCTGCACAATGTGAAACATGAGACAAAATGTACCTAAACCGAACCGTTACACGATTGTCTTTCAAAAGGGTCCTTACCTCTCCTGCGACAAGCATTTTTACCCTTTTAGATAAACACTGGTACTTCTATTTTTGAGTGTGCAGACAAAATAATATCACAACAAAAGATGACTAACGCTAACAAGAGAAACCTGAGAAACACTGATCTGATCTCTTTCTGTTCTGTCCATGACTCTGAGGCAACACTCAAGCTGTAGTCTGGAACTGTGGACCAAAATGACTCTCTCCTCTTGTGTTCAAAAGGCAGGAAACAGCCTGCTACAACCTGTTTTTCAATGAGCCCTCGGGCGGGTGCTAGCAATCACAGGACAGACTGTTTATTTTATGCTACATCTCTTTACAGATTACTGTAAGTAAATTGAGTCAAGACCATTGCTTTTAGACTGTTTAAACTAACACATGACTGGAGTTATAGGAATAAAGAAAAAGGCGCTCACAAATTCAGCCACAAAGCTGGTGGTGTCTGTGTCCTCCACGGGCTCAGAGCAGATTCTGTCTGTAGTAAAAGAAAAAAACAATAAAAAAAAAAAAAGGGAAGAGGCTTCAATAGTATGACAATGTTCTGTCACCACCACTCACTCACTCCAAACACCTCCTACATGTCACAGACTCACAGGTCACACACATCCTCCAGACAGTCTATTTTGGTAGTATGATGGTAGTATGATGGTAGTATGATGGTAGTATGATGGTAGTATGATGGTAGTATGATGGTAGTATGATGGTAGTATGATGGTAGTATGATGTAGTTTGGACAGTAAAACTGAGTAATGATGATGACACATTATGATGATTTAAGTTAAGTCAACTGGAATTTGGGAATACCTTTTTTATGATACTACTTCATGTCAAGACTCTATTTCCATTTAAAGGTGTTGTCAGCAATTATGGAGAATGCTTTTTTTCAAAAACTTATTTTATTTCACAGGGTGTCACTCTCAAGAAGAGACCTGTTAGACAACAACAATACAACATACCGTTACAGGACATTAAGTACAAAGCCAATAAATAATATGAAACATAATAAAACAAAGCAGAGTCAAAGTGCAGGTGCGCACTGCGCAGTAATCAGAGGTTACAAGTACAAACGCCCACAGATGACCTACCCAGATTTTTTGAAACAAAGGAACCAAGCTGGGCAGCTTGTCAAAATGAGTGAATATCCAGTACTGTGTCTGTGTGTGCGCTGAAAATAAATCCAGTGTTAATACACGGCCTAGTCTCTGTAAACTGGTATAATGCTATCTACGTTGGGCCCCCTTTATTAACATACCCTTTGTTTACATGCCCGTTAACAGAGCATAGGCTGTGTATTAACACCAGATTTTGTTTCAGTGCACAGCACACACACAGTACAGACAGGTAGCGGATCATGAGGAGATATTCACTGATTTTGACGAAAGGGGAGTTAGTCAACAAGCATTCTAAAGAGTCATCATCGCTCCGTTTGTCTTGCCAAAGATAAAACATAAGTGTGGGTTTTTGGTGTGTTTACCCCACACGTCTTCAATCAAAGCAGCTCGTAATAGAAACAATGGAAATATTGTTCAGCAGCAACATGGAAAATGGAAATGCAAAAGCAACGATAAAGGCATATTTTCACCAGCACATTCACGGATGAGTTGTGAGAGGCAGAAAGGGACAAAGGCAGCATTTCAGCTCCAGAAAATCCTTGGGACGGGGCTATGAGGGAATTCATCCGTCTACGTCACGGTCATTGTGGAGCCATTGTACCTTAAAGGGCTCCACATACAGTACAACCCCTGCTTGGGCCCTTCTTGGGTTACACTCTATGACAATGGAACTCACTCGCATCGGAAACTAAATTTAGGATCGATTAATTAGGATAATTCGTGTGTAAGCAGGTGGCTTCCTACAGGCAGTTATCAAGGTGTTGTTCACCTAAGGGAGAGCAGTGGACTGAATAGGGCACTAGTGTGCAATCGGCCTTAGATACGGAATGAAACCTAGCCCTGATAGTGGTAAAAACTTTTAAACTTTTACATTTTTTTCCAAATCCCATTACAAGACGCACACTAATCATTTGTATCCTACTTATTAATATGATGTTTACGAATCTCCCACAGCCTGGACTTTCTCCAATCTCTGTGGGAAGGAGTCCCCATAAAAATAACCTGAATGATGACTACATGAACCATTCAGGGGCTGCCTTCCACTACGGGACCAAACAAAAGCTCCTGATTGGCCCAGTCATTGGACGACTGAAAGAAACATGTAGCTACTAAAAATGAAGGTTTTTAGACCGAGGGTGAAAAGAGGAGATTCAGCCATGGCAGTCTGAGAATAAAAGGGTTATGAACAATAAAGCATGACACCGAGTTCTAGTTGACCCCCAAAATAAACATTTGAACCAAAAAATGTGCATATAATATGTTACCTTTAGGTCATTATCATGATGAGTAATATCAAATGAAAGAAGTGATAATCCACTATATACTACATAGGTCCTATGTGTCAAAGTGGTTTTGTGTATGGTGCTGCATTTCCTGGCTGCCACTCTACAAGATTTATTATGTGTACTTCAACTGTGGTGTCTGGCGCTGATGGTGAATTTGTCATTGTGGAATTTAAACTTTTCACTTCTTTTTTTTTTAAACAGCAAACGCGACAGGAGGTGACAGACAACCGGCGTCATCCAGCGGAAATTAAAGGTACAGTGAGTGGATCCCCCATCACCACCACAGCTTCTGTTAACCAGCCCACACAACACTACTAGGAAATGTTGCACAGGACAAGTTGCATGTTTCATTCAGTCTATCTATTTCTGGCGGCAACTAGTTATGATGGGGTTTGATAGTGAGTAGCTAATCGATGGGTAAAACTCAAGCAGAACACACCGCACACGTGTTTGCTCATCTGTATTTGTTTCATCCTGCAAGAATATTCATTTAAACAATGTTCCTGTCAGTGACTGCAGTTAGCAGTCCCCTCCCTTGTCCCTACATCACCACATTAAAAGCACAGCGGTCTTTAAGCAGCGAGCTATCTAGCGTCATCTCAGATCCGTAAATAGAATAAAACAAGATTAAAACCATTAAAACTAACATTGGGTAGGATTTTTACCTGCTCTGCCATTGTAACCGGGTAAGCATTCCGCTCACTGATTGGATAAACGGTTGTGGGATACCAGAAAAGTTTATCCGCCGTTTACGTGCATAGCAGAGTGACTGAGAGACCTGTGTTATGAAGTGCACACACTGTATGAGTGATCACTGTAACATGTATATTAACATAAATATATTGCTTACTTCCACTTCAATAAACAGCCTAGGCTCTGTAAACGGCTAGCTACGGTGGGTCCCCTTTGATTACATAACCTTTTAACCTTTGTTTACATACCAGTTTATGTAAACAAACTAGGAGGCTGTGAGTATTAACATTGGATTTTTATTCAGCGCAAACACAGTGCAGTTTTAGTTTCTACAGAAATTTCTAACCACAACATAACACTCGCCTTGTGGGTTAGCGCCAGAGATCAACGACAGATTGTGCCCTTTCAGAACACTACACAGTACCAACACTGCTCTGGTGAAAGTTGTAATAGAAAAATATCTTTTGTATGTCTCACCAAATTCTCATTGGTTGTTTCAGTCCTACCTATGGGATGGAATCTTTTTCTTCATTGTTTCACTTCAAAGCTTACAAACATACCAGCTCTCTCTACAGAATACCTCAGTCTCTACCTGGGGTCCACTCCTTTGCAGTTTATAGACGCTTGCACAAGGTGGGCATCATCTGTCTGGCCATCTTCCAGTCCCACCTCAAGACCCATCTACCCCCTACCCCTAGATCACCCACCAACCCAAGCCCCATCAACTTTACATGTTCTTTTTGTTTGTTGTGTCTCCTATGTAAAGCGCTTTGAGTGCAAGAAAAGCGCTATATAAATCAAATGTATTATTATTATTATCTGTAATTGGATGTGTGAAAAATGAATGCGTAGAGACACTGGCCTGGACTAAGCCTTAAAGCCTCACCTTAAAAATGCAATCTCTGACTTCAAATGTCGTTACAATGATACACATAAACCAATGAATAACAGGCCAAACAAACACAAATAGTTTCTGTTTAAAACCACAAAGCAAAAGCAGCAAATCCCCGAATTTTAGAAACTATAAAAACTATTTAGTTATGACATAAACCCCAAACCCATTTTGCTGGGAAAACAACCAAACCGTTTCCACCTCATTCCCTGACTAATTGATCAATAGACTGATCTCTTTGCTCTGAAAAACCTTACCTACAATTCACTGTGCAATCTCAGCGCAATACATCTCATGCTAGAACTTTGGCAGTGAAAATGACATACAGCAGAGAAGCAGGGCTCACTAATCTCCCAAAGTCCTTGAACACACCAAAAAAAATAGTTAAAAAGATATAATCACATTTCTGATTCATGTTAAAAACAAACTAGTACATAATGTAGCATTGCTCCCCTGGGTGGTATTCCCCCTTTAACATAGTTCATTAAGTATTAGGACTTCACCCAATTATCAAGTGTAAGCTGAAACCCAGATGAGTTGAGCATTGTTTCTCCCTCTCTGGGAATGCAGGGGGCATGTACCTGCATGCTCTGAATATAGTTGAAGAGATGAAATATAAACCACATCATAATGCATTGCTTAGGGCCATAATTCCATGCAGATGAACCCAGCTTTTCTCAGCTTCTCTCTCCACTTTGACCACCCATGTTTCCCATGAAAGGATAAAGCCCAGTTCCTAAGCAGCAGTGTAGGCTACAGTGGGCCGTCTATCAGCAGTTTTCTTTTCCACACATGAGTGGAGCTGAATGTCTCCGTGCCAATACCTGACCCACACTGAAGTCTAAACTAAGCAGCTCTATACACACACGTCAAACAAACTATCTGCTCCATATGCAACATAGCTGATAGTGGCTGATAAGGGTTTCTCTTTCACTGTGCGTGTGTGTGTGTGTGTGTGTGTGTGTGTGTGTGTGTGTGTGTGTGTGTGTGTGTGTGTGTGTGTGTGTGTGTGCGTGTGCCTGAGCTGCACAGGATTACTATAGTAGCGCTTAGACTAACTCTTTAAAGACATATCACCCAATCGAAAATGTGATGCCTCTCCCTGATGGGAGTCACATAAAACATTAAGTAAAAACGTCATCATCAACAAAACTGTACTGTAGTATCTCACAGTATGGGGTAACTGAAAAAGGTGCTTTTATCTTTGAGAAATAACTACTAATACTATTACTTAGATGTGTGCGTTAAGTGCAGATCTGGAGTCAAACCATAGTTAGCTTAGCTTAATATATGGACTAGGAACAGTGTATAACAGCCAGCCTGTCTCTGTCTCAGTTGTATAGATAAAGGTGGAGTCAGCCGTTCTGGAGAATGCTGGTGGTTGTCAAAATCCCTTTTTGTCAAAATCAGTGAATGTCTCCTCATGATCGACTACCTGTGGGTACTCTGTGTGAGCTGAAAAAAAAATCTGGTGTTAACACACAGCCTAGGCTCTGGGTATGTAAACAAAGGGGCCACCGTAGCTAAAGCAACATACCACTTTACAATGTCCAGGCTGTGTATTAATAACAGAATGTTTTTCAGTAAACTGCACACAAAGTACGCACAGGTGCGGATCTTGGAAATATTCACTGACTTTGACTAAAAGTGATTTTGACAACAAGCATTCTCCAGAATCACCTTTTATGTTGGTGGTTTAAGGTTGAGTTACATGCTAAATCCATTTCTTGACCAACAAAGCTTTCCAGTGACATGCTGTCATAGTGAGGAGGTTGCCAGGTTTGGTACCATCACATCTATACAAACACCAAAGCAACACCTGTGTAACGCAGCATATCTGGCGACCCCTGCTATAGTCATTTAGTAAAGATGTGGCACAAAAGTCCTCGATGGATTGATGAACTGTTGTTAGTCAAAGAACGTGTTCGTGTATTGTTTACATTTTTCTTCCTGTTTCGCAGCCTTCCCCTTCCTGTTACTGTAGAACAAGGTGGGAACACTTTTCCTTGACAATACTTTTTCACTAAATAAATAGTCCCAGACAGAGACCAATGAATCAAAGCCTACATAGACCTGCAGGCAGCTGTGTGCAAAGATCAACAGTTTCTAGCCACTGTGCTGGAAAGGTCAGGTAAGACGTAAAGAAGGCTGGATACTCAATGTCCTTTTTTTCTTTCTTTTCTTTTTACCAACAGTCCAGCCAAGTTGCCTGCTAGGATGTGCTAAAATATCTCATGTTTACTTAATGTTTATTAGTTGAAGGTTCATAGAAACTGATCACAATATTTGTTGTCAAATCTACAGATGGTTCGCTAGTCCAACTGTGATAGCTGCAAACCCACATAAGTTGCCTCACTCTGTTTGTTATCTTTTGGAGACTTTGGTTTACACAGGTATGACTTGTTATTGGTAGGAAGGGTCAAAAACACCACACTATAGAATTATTGGAAATGGAAACGCATCACAAATTCACTCTATATATTATTAGATCATGCAGGAATGCAATAACCATTATTATGTGTCACAGTGTGTGTGTGTGTGTGTGTGTGTGTGTGTGTGTGTGTGTGTGTCTGTGTGTGTGTGTGTGTGTGTGTGTGTGTGTGTGTGTGTGTGTTTTAATTTATAATCAGTCTCACAGGATGGATGAAAGAAAACGTTTGGCTGGGCAACAAAAAGCCTATCACGAAAGGTAACGGGTTTTCCATTTGGCTAATTGAGTGAGGGTATTTTTAAATTCTGGAAACTTTTAAGGCTGTGGTTGCAGACGGCTATCCAGGAAACACTGTCTCCCCCACACCAACGGTGCTGAAATGAGTTTACACCACTAAAATAATTCGAATTCCCATCACATTAAATAGGTTATTTTAAAAAGTAAAACATTTATTTTGGTTATTAAAAAACTAAACAATAGGCAATACATTTGGAGGGTCTCAACGTTATAGTCTGAATATATCACTAAAATAATGTGAAACAAATGAGGAGCTGCTTTGACTAAAGCACTTCAAACGGTAACACACCGTATGAGTAAAGGACCTGCTCGGCTACCGACACATTCTGTAAAAGACAACTTGAAAATGTAACTTACCAAAGGGTTCTTTACACGCCTTCAAACTGCTCATTTTTGAAACTGAGACGTCTCCCATGAAGCTAAATGTAAATCAGGATGGGACGGAGACTCGCGGAGGTGTTAAAAAGCAGACAGTGGTCCTTGAGGTGGTGGAAGCTATGCGCTGCAGCCTGCGCAGAGGCGGCGGCTCAGACTGAAGAGAAACCTCGGCCGAGCATCACTATAGAAGAGCACCGGGACCCATGCTGCCTTCAGGGCCCCCTCGGATATTCAAACGCACTCTCGGAAGTGGTGAACAAACAGGCAACTAACGTAGGGAAGCTACAAGTATTTATTTATTGATCTATTAATCTAGCCTATGTATTACTTTAAAAAAATAGTCGGCGAACAACAATTAGTTATTTTGATTGATTGCCGAATAAAATCAGGCCTAGGCTACATTACATGGGGCAAAACTGAATTTGAAAAAATGCTAAAAGAAATAGGCCTAGACCTATCCTAAAATAGTTTTTAAAACTACTTTTGTATTCATTAAAAGAAAAAGTGGGGTTTGTGACTCTCATGAAATGATAAAATATAAACAGAGGCAGACATCTTAATATGAATTTCTAAATAAAAATGGTATTGGATGATTGATCAATTAGTCAATAGAAAGAAGAAGGATGCCAAACATTATATTCCAGGTAGTCAAATATGAAAAATGGTAGCTTTTCTGTCTTAAAGTCCACGCCTACATTAAATATAGGCCTATTTAGGTTTTGGGCTGGCAGTCAGACAAAGTAGGCCTAAATGATCTGATGATATCCATGTTGGGATTTTTCACGGTTTTACTGATGTGTTATAGAAGATAATCATCTGCAGATTAGCTGCTAATCAAAATAATTACTTTATTTTCTTACTAAACTCTTTGGCTTTATTACAGGCAGGCAGTATCAGTCTATTTAAACCTTATACACATGTGGGTGAGCCGACATACACGTCAGTACTTGAATGTCCCTTATTTTGCTCGTATAGGCTGAGCTATCTGCTGGCTGTCAGTTACTACTGTACAGAGTGGAAGTGAGACTTCACATTTCATTATATCAATGTCTTCTGTTAAAAAGACTGGGTCCCGCTGTATTACTCAGGCTGCACTACAGCGTCTATTCACAGGCGCGATCCCACTACTGAGCAGCACGGGGGCTTTGACCTGCTCCGTTTCCGACCTGGGCCGGTGCACCCCTCCTTAAACGACCTGGTGGTCCCGGGCTCCCCCAGGAACACCATATCGATACCGAACTTAGTGCGGACACCCGATCGGCATAGTCCACTGCAGCTCAGAACTCCTGAGCTCAAACGATCCGCCAGCCTCAGCCTCCCAGTAACTTGGATTACAGGCGCGCGCCACCACACCCGGCGAGAGATACTTTCATTCATGGAGATTTGGGGTTTTAAAATGTGATGTCATCAGGGAGAAAGCTCTGTCGCCATCTAGAGGCGGTCAATAAATATAACACCTGCAGACTTAAAGGCTGATCAGTGTTTGTCCAATTTCCTTAAACATTTTCAATGATAACACCTGACTTCAATAAAGACAAATCATATTTTTTTTCACAACATCCTCATCCTAAAACACAATCTTAGCCTATAGGGATCACGTATGACTAAAATGGAGCTACAGTTCTGCTGTGACCAACTATGACATCACTATAGTTCTACTGTAACAGACTTTGACGTGACTGGGGTTCTAATATAACCCACTATGACGTCATCTGGGTTCTACTGTGACCAACTATGATATCACAATAGTTCTGATGTAACGGACTATGACGTCATTGAGGCTCTAATGTAAACCCACTATGACGTCACTAGGGTTCTACTTTTACCAACTATGACATCACTAGTTCTACTGTAACCCACTATGACGTCACTAGGGTTCTAAAGTAACAAACTATGACATCACTACAGTTCTGCTGTAACGTACTATGACATCATTGAGGCTCTAATGTAAACCCACTATGACGTCACTAGGGTTCTAAAGTAACATACTATGACATCACTACAGTTCTGCTGTAACGGACTATGACGTCATTGAGGCTCTAATGTAAACCCACTATGACGTTCTAAAGTAACAAACTATGACATCACTACAGTTCTACTTTGACCAACTATGACATCACTAGTTACTGTAACCCACTATGAGGTCAAAATTTAAAAAAGAGAGACTCATGACCCACACATTATAAGAGCCAATTGTCTCTTTCACAGCAGACATTTTGACTTGTCACAGAAGGAGAAGCTCAGGTGTAACTGGTAACTTTAATGAGGATGACTGTGTTGTATTCTAGTGTCTCAGTAAGCCATGACAGTGGTAGTTAGACTTCATTCATTTCATTATATCAATGTCTTCTGTTAAAAAGACCAATCAAGTGTGTTATGTTACATTTGGTGTGGTTGTTCTGCAGTTCTTTTTCACCAGGTAAGTGTCTGAACTGTCCACTGAACGGTTTGTTGCCTTAATGATCTCACAACATGACAGAAGAATCACAGTGAGACAGCTTGAAATGTTTGAAGTTCTGATTTTGACTAGTGTGGTTGATGGTCATTGCTCCTCTCCTCCAGGTGGAGGCGCTGTAGGACAAAGAAAAACAACTGCTTTCTCAAGTTTTTCATGGACACAATAAAATAAAGCAGCAGGGCTGAAGCTGTTGTAACCTATCTTATACATTGTTGTAGTCCCAGCTGTTTGTTAAACAGTAGAAAGAGTGTGAAAAGACTGGGTCCCGCTGTATTACTCAGGCTGCACTACAGCGTCTATTCACAGGCGCGATCCCACTACTGAGCGGCACGGGGGCTTTGACCTGCTCCGTTTCCGACCTGGGCCGGTGCACCCCTCCTTAAACGACCTGGTGGTCCCGGGCTCCCCCAGGAACACCATATCGATACCGAACTTAGTGCGGACACCCGATCGGCATAGTCCACTGCAGCTCAGAACTCCTGAGCTCAAACGATCCGCCAGCCTCAGCCTCCCAGTAACTTGGATTACAGGCGCGCGCCACCGCACCCGGCGAGAGATATATTCATTCATGGAGATTTGGGGTTTTAAAATGTGATGTCATCAGGGAGAAAGCTCTGTCGCCATCTAGAGGCGGTCAATAAATATAACACCTGCAGACTTAAAGGCTGATCAGTGTTTGTCCAATTTCCTTAAACATTTTCAATGATAACACCTCACTTCAATAAAGAAAAATACTATTTTTTTTCACAACATCCTCATCCTTAAACACAATCTTAGCCTATAGGAATCACGTATGACTAAAATGGAGCTACAGTTCTGCTGTGACCAACTATGACATCACTATAGTTCTACTGTAACAGACTTTGACGTGACTGGGGTTCTAATATAACCCACTATGACGTCATATGGGTTCTATTGTGACCAACTATGACATCACAATAGTTCTGATGTAACGGACCATGACGTCATTGAGGCTCTAATGTAAACCCACTATGACGTCACTAGGGTTCTACTTTTACCAACTATGACATCACTAGTTCTACTGTAACCCACTATGACGTCACTAGGGTTCTAAAGTAACAAACTATGACATCACTACAGTTCTGCTGTAACGTACTATGACGTCATTGAGGCTCTAATGTAAACCCACTATGACGTTCTAAAGTAACAAACTATGACATCACTACAGTTCTGCTCTAACGTACTATGACATCATTGAGGCTCTAATGTAAACCCACTATGACGTTCTAAAGTAACAAACTATGACATCATTACAGTTCTGCTTTGACCAACTATGACATCACTAGTTACTGTAACCCACTATGAGGTCAAAATTGAAAAAAGAGAGACTCATGACCCACACATTATAAGAGCCAATTGTCTCTTTCACAGCAGACATTTTGACTTGTCACAGAAGGAGAAGCTCAGGTGTAACTGGTAACTTTAATGAGGATGACTATGTTGTATTCTAGTGTCTCAGTAAGCCATGACAGTGGTAGTAAGACTTCATTCATTTCATTATATCAATGTCTTCTGTTAAAAAGACCAATCAAGTGTGTTATGTTACATTTGGTGTGGTTGTTCTGCAGTTCTTTTTCACCAGGTAAGTGTGTGAACTGTCCACTGAACGGTTTGTTGCCTTAATGATCTCACAACATGACAGAAGAATCACAGTGAGACAGCTTGAAATGTTTGAAGTTCTGATTTAGACTAGTGTGGTTGATGGTCATTGCTCCTCTCCTCCAGGTGGAGGCGCTGTAGGACAAAGAAAAACAACTGCTTTCTCAAGTTTTTCATGGACACAATAAAATAAAGCAGCAGGGCTGAAGCTGTTGTAACCTATCTTATACATTGTTGTAGTCCCAGCTGTTTGTTAAACAGTAGAAAGAGTGTGAAAAGACTGGGTCCCGCTGTATTACTCAGGCTGCACTACAGCGTCTATTCACAGGCGCGATCCCACTACTGAGCGGCACGGGGGCTTTGACCTGCTCCGTTTCCAACCTGGGCCGGTGCACCCCTCCTTAAACGACCTGGTGGTCCCGGGCTCCCCCAGGAACACCATATCGATACCGAACTTAGTGCGGACACCCGATCGGCATAGTCCACTGCAGCTCAGAACTCCTGAGCTCAAACGATCCGCCAGCCTCAGCCTCCCAGTAACTTGGATTACAGGCGCGCGCCACCGCACCCGGCGAGAGATACTTTCATTCATGGAGATTTGGGGTTTTAAAATGTGATGTCATCAGGGAGAAAGCTCTGTCGCCATCTAGAGGCGGTCAAAAAATATAACACCTGCAGACTTAAAGGCTGATCAGTGTTTGTCCAATTTCCTTAAACATTTTCAATGATAACACCTCACTTCAATAAAGAAAAATACTATTTTTTTTCACAACATCCTCATCCTTAAACACAATCTTAGCCTATAGGGATCACGTATGACTAAAATGGAGCTACAGTTCTGCTGTGACCAACTATGACATCACTATAGTTCTACTGTAACAGACTTTGACGTGACTGGGGTTCTAATACAACCCACTATGACGTCATCTGGGTTCTACTGTGATCAACTATGACATCACAATAGTTCTGATGTAACGGACTATGATGTCATTGAGGCTCTAATGTAAACCCACTATGACGTCACTAGGGTTCTACTTTTACCAACTATGACATCACTAGTTCTACTGTGACCCACTATGACGTCACTAGAGTTCTAAAGTAACAAACTATGACATCACTACAGTTCTGCTGTAACGGACTATGACATCATTGAGGCTCTAATGTAAACCCACTATGACGTCACTAGGGTTCTAAAGCAGGGGTGTCCAAACTTTTTTCACTGAGGGCCACATACAGAAAAATCTTCGAAGGGCCGGGCCACTTTGCAAAAATAACACATTTATCAGGACATAGCTGCTCTGATGTTTAAATTCATAGTGTCTTCGTAAATTGCAATCCTTCTTCACGGCAACACTTTCCTTGCACATTAAACAGACACATATTCTCTCTTGTTTATATGCCAATGATACACCCAGTGTTTTCTGCCATTGCGTCCAATGTCCAGCTTGGTGAAAATAGTATCCAGCGAAGGCCTGACCCTCCTAGGGGGGTCCGGGGGTATGCCCCCCCGGGAGATTTTTTTTAAGTTTTTAAAGTGAAATGCATGAATCTGGTGCACTTTGAGAGGGAAATTAAGAGGCTTAATCTGAAGAATTTTGTATAAAAAAAAAAAAATGGAGACACTGTGTCAGATGAATTAGAAGCTATTGGAGAAGGACACATAGATTTTCCATAATAATATTAATCTAAAATAAAATATTATTCAGGGTCCTCTGGGATGGGCTTGTTGCTCTTTTTCTTTTATGGGACATATTTCTCAGTAATTTAATATATATATTTTTATATTTTTAAAATGTGCCACGGGCCAATCAATCAGTGTTTGATACCCCTGCACTAGTGGGTTAACTAAGAAATGTAAAAAAAAAAAAAAAAAAAAAAAAAAAAACATTTTTTTTTTTTTTTTTTTTTTTTCCAAAAATATTACATTATATTTTTAAAATCGGCCGCGGGCCAATAAAAAGCGGGCCGCGGGCCGCAGTTGGCCCGCGGGCCGTAGTTTGGACACCCCTGTTCTAAAGTAACAAACTATGACATCACTAAAGTTCTGCGGTAACGGACTATGACATCATTGAGGCTCTAATGTAAACCCACTATGACGTTCTAAAGTAACAAACTATGACATCACTACAGTTCTGCTTTTACCAACTATGACATCACTAGTTACTGTAACCCACTATGAGGTCAAAATTGAAAAAAGAGAGACTCATGACCCACACATTATAAGAGCCAATTGTCTCTTTCACAGCAGACATTTTGACTTGTCACAGAAGGAGAAGCTCAGGTGTAACTGGTAACTTTAATGAGGATGACTGTGTTGTATTCTAGTGTCTCAGTAAGCCATGACAGTGGTAGTTAGACTTCATACATTTCATTATATCAATGTCTTCTGTTAAAAAGACCAATCAAGTGTGTTATGTTACATTTGGTGTGGTTGTTCTGCAGTTCTTTTTCACCAGGTAAGTGTGTGAACTGTCCACTGAACGGTTTGTTGCCTTAATGATCTCACAACATGACAGAAGAATCACAGTGAGACAGCTTGAAATGTTTGAAGTTCTGATTTTGACTAGTGTGGTTGATGGTCATTGCTCCTCTCCTCCAGGTGGAGGCGCTGTAGGACAAAGAAAAACAACTGCTTTCTCAAGTTTTTCATGGACACAATAAAATAAAGCAGCAGGGCTGAAGCTGTTGTAACCTATCTTATACATTGTTGTAGTCCCAGCTGTTTGTTAAACAGTAGAAAGAGTGTGAAAAGACTGGGTCCCGCTGTATTATTCAGGCTGCACTACAGCGTCTATTCACAGGCGCGATCCCACTACTGAGCGGCACGAGGGCTTTGACCTGCTCCGTTTCCGACCTGGGCCGGTGCACCCCTCCTTAAACGACCTGGTGGTCCCGGGCTCCCCCAGGAACACCATATCGATACCGAACTTAGTGCGGACACCCGATCGGCATAGTCCACTGCAGCTCAGAACTCCTGAGCTCAAACGATCCGCCAGCCTCAGCCTCCCAGTAACTTGGATTACAGGCGCGCGCCACCGCACCCGGCGAGAGATACATTCATTCATGGAGATTTGGGGTTTTAAAATGTGATGTCATCAGGGAGAAAGCTCTGTCGCCATCTAGAGGCGGTCAATAAATATAACACCTGCAGACTTAAAGGCTGATCAGTGTTTGTCCAATTTCCTTAAACATTTTCAATGATAACACCTCACTTCAATAAAGACAAATACTATTTTTTTCACAACATCCTCATCCTAAAACACAATCTTAGCCTATAGGAATCACGTATGACTAAAATGGAGCTACAGTTCTGCTGTGACCAACTATGACATCACTATAGTTCTACTGTAACAGACTTTGACGTGACTGGGGTTCTAATATAACCCACTATGACGTCATCTGGGTTCTACTGTGATCAACTATGACATCACAATAGTTCTGATGTAACGTACTATGACATCATTGAGGCTCTAATGTAAACCCACTATGACGTCACTAGGGTTCTACTTTTACCAACTATGACATCACTAGTTCTACTGTAACCCACTATGACGTCACTAGGGTTCTAAAGTAACAAACTATGACATCACTACAGTTCTGCTGTAACGTACTATGACATCATTGAGGCTCTAATGTAAACCCACTATGACGTTCTAAAGTAACAAACTATGACATCATTACAGTTCTACTTTGACCAACTATGACATCACTAGTTACTGTAACCCACTATGAGGTCAAAATTGGAAAAGGAGAGACTCATGACCCACACATTATAAGAGCCAATTGTCTCTTTCACAGCAGACATTTTGACTTGTCACAGAAGGAGAAGCTCAGGTGTAACTGGTAACTTTAATGAGGATGACTGTGTTGTATTCTAGTGTCTCAGTAAGCCATGACAGTGGTAGTAAGACTTCATTCATTTCATTATATCAATGTCTTCTGTTAAAAAGACCAATCAAGTGTGTTATGTTACATTTGGTGTGGTTGTTCTGCAGTTCTTTTTCACCAGGTAAGTGTCTGAACTGTCCACTGAACGGTTTGTTGCCTTAATGATCTCACAACATGACAGAAGAATCACAGTGAGACAGCTTGAAATGTTTGAAGTTCTGATTTTGACTAGTGTGGTTGATGGTCATTGCTCCTCTCCTCCAGGTGGAGGCGCTGTAGGACAAAGAAAAACAACTGCTTTCTCAAGTTTTTCATGGACACAATAAAATAAAGCAGCAGGGCTGAAGCTGTTGTAACCTATCTTATACATTGTTGTAGTCCCAGCTGTTTGTTAAACAGTAGAAAGAGTGTGAAAAGACTGGGTCCCGCTGTATTACTCAGGCTGCACTACAGCGTCTATTCACAGGCGCGATCCCACTACTGAGCGGCACGGGGGCTTTGACCTGCTCCGTTTCCGACCTGGGCCGGTGCACCCCTCCTTAAACGACCTGGTGGTCCCGGGCTCCCCCAGGAACACCATATCGATACCGAACTTAGTGCGGACACCCGATCGGCATAGTCCACTGCAGCTCAGAACTCCTGAGCTCAAACGATCCGCCAGCCTCAGCCTCCCAGTAACTTGGATTACAGGCGCGCGCCACCGCACCCGGCGAGAGATACTTTCATTCATGGAGATTTGGGGTTTTAAAATGTGATGTCATCAGGGAGAAAGCTCTGTCGCCATCTAGAGGCGGTCAATAAATATAACACCTGCAGACTTAAGGTACGAACACACTGCACATCGCCGCGCGGCGAGTTTCAATAGAAAGTCAATGTATTTCGAGCGCCGCCGCGTGAACCGGCGGCCGGCGGAGAGCGGATCACGCGGCGCGGCCAGGGGCGGCGCGGCGCGGCGCGAATGGGGCGGCGCGGCCGCCGCAGAAGTTGAAAATATTGAACTTTTCGCCGCCGGCCGCCCCGCGATAGCCAATCACCGTCGTTGAGCTCCTCCCGACGTCACTCGGGTGAGTCTGCTGAGCTACAAGACACGTGAAACCTGGCTGGCGGTGCAGTCGGGAAAGGAGGGATAAAGGGAAAAAAGAAGGAAAAGACAGAGAGAGAGAGAGAGAGAGAGAGAGAGAGAAAGTTCCAACACATCGATAAAATGTATGACAGCAGTTTAATGAGACACCTTTTAGTAAAAGGAGCAAGGAATAGACTCACATTATAGAAGAGAGAAGGAGAGAAAGCCAGGGAAGATGTACTGCAGATGAGTGAATATGCAGAGACAATAAAAACTAAATACGACAACTGACACTTCCAAACATTTCCCTAAACATCTGAAAATCTGTTTGGGTTTTCTCTACATGTTGATATGCCGGCGTGAATGTGTAGCCTATATGCACGGCCATCGATACGTGCGTGTGTGTGTGTGTGTGTGTGTGTGTGTGGGCGGGTTGTGTGTGTATGTGTGTGTGGGTGCATGTGTGGGTGTGTTTACGAAGCTTGGGTGGCAGGTGGCGGGGAGAAATGTGTGAGAGGTGCAGTGAGACCAATACAAGGGCCGATGGCAGAGATGATGAAGGCAGAATAGCCTACTTCAGAGACGCTCCCAACAAAAACAAATCAGTGAGGATGACGACGATGATGAGAGAGATGTAAATAGCGGGAAGAAACTGGGCGTGCACATTCAATGAGTCATCGGGCGGCGGCCGGCGGCCGGCGGCGGACACAAATGAGCCAAAATGACCACGCGGCGCGGAACCTGCGATTCGCGCGGCCAACCGCCGCGCCGCGCTGTGCAGTGTGTTCGCACCTTTAAAGCTCCCATATTATACACTTTTCGGTTCTATTATACACCATATTATATGGTCTTAGTGGTCCCTAATATGTTTTTCTTTAATTGTTTGCTGAAAAAAACTTTCAGATAATTTATTGTACTATACTGATGTTCAGCTAATCTCACAATGGCCTATTTTTTTAAAAGAGCTGCAGCTCCCCTCGTAAATATACAATCTTTGAGCTGCCCCCGCCCCCTGTCCGGAAGCGAAGCCAGATACGCCTTGCCCTCTGTCTGTCAGGGCCGTGGACCAATAAGAAATAGGGGTGTGGGCTGCACAGTGGAAGCTTCTGGCTTTCCAGTTTGTGAGGTCAGAAAAGGGGAAAATTCTGACTGGAGTATATTGGGGGGGAGGGGTGGGGGTTTCAGAAAGGGGGAGAGTGAGAACAGGAGAGATTGTTATTTTTTTAAATATTTTGGCAGTCTCTAGGCACACCGTGGACCCATGGATATGTTAGAACACATTTAAAAAGTGCATTTAGCATAATATGTGACCTTTAAAGGCTGATTAGTGTTTGTCCAATTTCCTTAAACATTTTCAATGATAACACCTCACTTCAATAAAGACAAATACTATTTTTTTCACAACATCCTCATCCTAAAACACAATATTAGCCTATAGGAATCACGTATGACTAAAATGGAGCTACAGTTCTGCTGTGACCAACTATGACATCACTATAGTTCTACTGTAACAGACTTTGACGTGACTGGGGTTCTAATATAACCCACTATGACGTCATCTGGGTTCTACTGTGATCAACTATGACATCACAATAGTTCTGATGTAACGGACTATGACATCATTGAGGCTCTAATGTAAACCCACTATGACGTCACTAGGGTTCTACTGTGACCAACTATGACATCACTAGTTCTACTGTAACCCACTATGACGTCACTAGGGTTCTACTTTTACCAACTATGACATCACTAGTTCTACTGTAACGCACTATGACGTCACTAGGGTTCTAAAGTAACAAACTATGACATCACTACAGTTCTGCTGTAACGTACTATGACATCATTCAGGCTCTAATGTAAACCCACTATGACGTCACTAGGGTTCTACTTTTACCAACTATGACATCACTAGTTCTACTGTAACCCACTATGACGTCACTAGGGTTCTAAAGTAACAAACTATGACATCACTACAGTTCTGCTGTAACGTACTATGACATCATTGAGGCTCTAATGTAAACCCACTATGACGTTCTAAAGTAACAAACTATGACATCATTACAGTTCTACTTTGACCAACTATGACATCACTAGTTACTGTAACCCACTATGAGGTCAAAATTGGAAAAGGAGAGACTCATGACCCACACATTATAAGAGCCAATTGTCTCTTTCACAGCAGACATTTTGACTTGTCACAGAAGGAGAAGCTCAGGTGTAACTGGTAACTTTAATGAGGATGACTGTGTTGTATTCTAGTGTCTCAGTAAGCCATGACAGTGGTAGTTAGACTTCATTCATTTCATTATATCAATGTCTTCTGTTAAAAAGACCAATCAAGTGTGTTATGTTACATTTGGTGTGGTTGTTCTGCAGTTCTTTTTCACCAGGTAAGTGTCTGAACTGTCCACTGAACGGTTTGTTGCCTTAATGATCTCACAACATGACAGAAGAATCACAGTGAGACAGCTTGAAATGTTTGAAGTTCTGATTTTGACTAGTGTGGTTGATGGTCATTGCTCCTCTCCTCCAGGTGGAGGCGCTGTAGGACAAAGAAAAACAACTGCTTTCTCAAGTTTTTCATGGACACAATAAAATAAAGCAGCAGGGCTGAAGCTGTTGTAACCTATCTTATACATTGTTGTAGTCCCAGCTGTTTGTTAAACAGTAGAAAGAGTGTGAAAAGACTGGGTCCCGCTGTATTACTCAGGCTGCACTACAGCGTCTATTCACAGGCGCGATCCCACTACTGAGCGGCACGAGGGCTTTGACCTGCTCCGTTTCCGACCTGGGCCGGTGCACCCCTCCTTAAACGACCTGGTGGTCCCGGGCTCCCCCAGGAACACCATATAGATACCTAACTTTGTGCGGACACCCGATCGGCATAGTCCACTGCAGCTCAGAACTCCTGAGCTCAAACGATCCGCCAGCCTCAGCCTCCCAGTAACTTGGATTACAGGCGCGCGCCACCGCACCCGGCGAGAGACACATTCATTCATGGAGATTTGGGGTTTTAAAATGTGATGTCATCAGGGAGAAAGCTCTGTCGCCATCTAGAGGCGGTCAATAAATATAACACCTGCAGACTTAAAGGCTGATCAGTGTTTGTCCAATTTCCTTAAACATTTTCAATGATAACACCTCACTTCAATAAAGACAAATACTATTTTTTTCACAACATCCTCATCCTAAAACACAATCTTAGCCTATAGGAATCACGTATGACTAAAATGGAGCTACAGTTCTGCTGTGACCAACTATGACATCACTATAGTTCTACTGTAACAGACTTTGACGTGACTGGGGTTCTAATATAACCCACTATGACGTCATCTGGGTTCTACTGTGATCAACTATGACATCACAATAGTTCTGATGTAACGTACTATGACATCATTGAGGCTCTAATGTAAACCCACTATGACGTCACTAGGGTTCTACTTTTACCAACTATGACATCACTAGTTCTACTGTAACCCACTATGACGTCACTAGGGTTCTAAAGTAACAAACTATGACATCACTACAGTTCTGCTGTAACGTACTATGACATCATTGAGGCTCTAATGTAAACCCACTATGACGTTCTAAAGTAACAAACTATGACATCACTACAGTTCTGCTGTAACGTACTATGACATCATTGAGGCTCTAATGTAAACCCACTATGACGTTCTAAAGTAACAAACTATGACATCATTACAGTTCTACTTTTACCAACTATGACATCACTAGTTACTGTAACCCACTATGAGGTCAAAATTGGAAAAGGAGAGACTCATGACCCACACATTATAAGAGCCAATTGTCTCTTTCACAGCAGACATTTTGACTTGTCACAGAAGGAGAAGCTCAGGTGTAACTGGTAACTTTAATGAGGATGACTGTGTTGTATTCTAGTGTCTCAGTAAGCCATGACAGTGGTAGTAAGACTTCATTCATTTCATTATATCAATGTCTTCTGTTAAAAAGACCAATCAAGTGTGTTATGTTACATTTGGTGTGGTTGTTCTGCAGTTCTTTTTCACCAGGTAAGTGTGTGAACTGTCCACTGAACGGTTTGTTGCCTTAATGATCTCACAACATGACAGAAGAATCACAGTGAGACAGCTTGAAATGTTTGAAGTTCTGATTTTGACTAGTGTGGTTGATGGTCATTGCTCCTCTCCTCCAGGTGGAGGCGCTGTAGGACAAAGAAAAACAACTGCTTTCTCAAGTTTTTCATGGACACAATAAAATAAAGCAGCAGGGCTGAAGCTGTTGTAACCTATCTTATACATTGTTGTAGTCCCAGCTGTTTGTTAAACAGTAGAAAGAGTGTGAAAAGACTGGGTCCCGCTGTATTACTCAGGCTGCACTACAGCGTCTATTCACAGGCGCGATCCCACTACTGAGCGGCACGGGGGCTTTGACCTGCTCCGTTTCCGACCTGGGCCGGTGCACCCCTCCTTAAACGACCTGGTGGTCCCGGGCTCCCCCAGGAACACCATATCGATACCGAACTTAGTGCGGACACCCGATCGGCATAGTCCACTGCAGCTCAGAACTCCTGAGCTCAAACGATCCGCCAGCCTCAGCCTCCCAGTAACTTGGATTACAGGCGCGCGCCACCGCACCCGGCGAGAGATACATTCATTCATGGAGATTTGGGGTTTTAAAATGTGATGTCATCAGGGACAAAGCTCTGTCGCCATCTAGAGGCGGTCAATAAATATAACACCTGCAGACTTAAAGGCTGATCAGTGTTTGTCCAATTTCCTTAAACATTTTCAATGATAACACCTCACTTCAATAAAGACAAATACTATTTTTTTTCACAACATCCTCATCCTTAAACACAATCTTAGCCTATAGGGATCACGTATGACTAAAATGGAGCTACAGTTCTGCTGTGACCAACTATGACATCACTATAGTTCTACTGTAACAGACTTTGACGTGACTGAGGTTCTAATATAACCCACTATGATGTCATCTGGGTTCTACTGTGACCAAGTGACATCACAATAGTTCTGATGTAACGGACCATGAAGTCATTGAGGCTCTAATGTAAACCCACTATGACGTCACTAGGGTTCTACTTTTACCAACTATGACATCACTAGTTCTACTGTAACCCACTATGACGTCACTAGGGTTCTAAAGTAACAAACTAAGACATCACTACAGTTCTGCTGTAACGTACTATGACATCATTGAGGCTCTAATGTAAACCCACTATGACGTTCTAAAGTAACAAACTATGACATCATTACAGTTCTACTTTGACCAACTATGACATCACTAGTTACTCTAACCCACTATGAGGTCAAAATTGGAAAAGGAGAGACTCATGACCCACACATTATAAGAGCCAATTGTCTCTTTCACAGCAGACATTTTGACTTGTCACAGAAGGAGAAGCTCAGGTGTAACTGGTAACTTTAATGAGGATGACTGTGTTGTATTCTAGTGTCTCAGTAAGCCATGACAGTGGTAGTAACACTTCATTCATTTCATTATATCAATGTCTTCTGTTAAAAAGACCAATCAAGTGTGTTATGTTACATTTGGTGTGGTTGTTCTGCAGTTCTTTTTCACCAGGTAAGTGTGTGAACTGTCCACTGAACGGTTTGTTGCCTTAATGATCTCACAACATGACAGAAGAATCACAGTGAGACAGCTTGAAATGTTTGAAGTTCTGATTTTGACTAGTGTGGTTGATGGTCATTGCTCCTCTCCTCCAGGTGGAGGCGCTGTAGGACAAAGAAAAACAACTGCTTTCTCAAGTTTTTCATGGACACAATAAAATAAAGCAGCAGGGCTGAAGCTGTTGTAACCTATCTTATACATTGTTGTAGTCCCAGCTGTTTGTTAAACAGTAGAAAGAGTGTGAAAAGACTGGGTCCCGCTGTATTACTCAGGCTGCACTACAGCGTCTATTCACAGGCGCGATCCCACTACTGAGCGGCACGGGGGCTTTGACCTGCTCCGTTTCCGACCTGGGCCGGTGCACCCCTCCTTAAACGACCTGGTGGTCCCGGGCTCCCCCAGGAACACCATATCGATACCGAACTTAGTGCGGACACCCGATCGGCATAGTCCACTGCAGCTCAGAACTCCTGAGCTCAAACGATCCGCCAGCCTCAGCCTCCCAGTAACTTGGATTACAGGCGCGCGCCACCGCACCCGGCGAGAGATACTTTCATTCATGGAGATTTGGGGTTTTAAAATGTGATGTCATCAGGGAGAAAGCTCTGTCGCCATCTAGAGGCGGTCAATAAATATAACACCTGCAGACTTAAAGGCTGATCAGTGTTTGTCCAATTTCCTTAAACATTTTCAATGATAACACCTCACTTCAATAAAGACAAATACTATTTTTTTTCACAACATCCTCATCCTAAAAGACAATCTTAGCCTATAGGAATCATGTATGACTAAAATGGAGCTACAGTTCTGCTGTGACCAACTATGACATCACTATAGTTCTACTGTAACAGACTTTGACGTGACTGGGGTTCTAATATAACCCACTATGACGTCATCTGGGTTCTACTGTGACCAACTATGATATCACAATAGTTCTGATGTATCGGACTATGATGTCATTGAGGCTCTAATGTAAACCCACTATGACGTCACTAGGGTTCTACTTTTACCAACTATGACATCACTAGTTCTACTGTAAACCACTATGACGTCACTAGGGTTCTAAAGTAACAAACTATGACATCACTACAGTTCTGCTGTAACGTACTATGACATCATTGAGGCTCTAATGTAAACCCACTATGACGTTCTAAAGTAACATACTATGACATCACTACAGTTCTGCGGTAACGGACTATGACATCATTGAGGCTCTAATGTAAACCCACTATGACGTTCTAAAGTAACAAACTATGACATCATTACAGTTCTACTTTTACCAACTATGACATCACTAGTTACTGTAACCCACTATGAGGTCAAAATTGAAAAAAGAGAGACTCATGACCCACACATTATAAGAGCCAATTGTCTCTTTCACAGCAGACATTTTGACTTGTCACAGAAGGAGAAGCTCAGGTGTAACTGGTAACTTTAATGAGGATGACTCTGTTGTATTCTAGTGTCTCAGTAAGCCATGACAGTGGTAGTAAGACTTCATTCATTTCATTATATCAATGTCTTCTGTTAAAAAGACCAATCAAGTGTGTTATGTTACATTTGGTGTGGTTGTTCTGCAGTTCTTTTTCACCAGGTAAGTGTGTGAACTGTCCACTGAACGGTTTGTTGCCTTAATGATCTCACAACATGACAGAAGAATCACAGTGAGACAGCTTGAAATGTTTGAAGTTCTGATTTTGACTAGTGTGGTTGATGGTCATTGCTCCTCTCCTCCAGGTGGAGGCGCTGTAGGACAAAGAAAAACAACTGCTTTCTCAAGTTTTTCATGGACACAATAAAATAAAGCAGCAGGGCTGAAGCTGTTGTAACCTATCTTATACATTGTTGTAGTCCCAGCTGTTTGTTAAACAGTAGAAAGAGTGTGAAAAGACTGGGTCCCGCTGTATTACTCAGGCTGCACTACAGCGTCTATTCACAGGCGCGATCCCACTACTGAGCGGCACGGGGGCTTTGACCTGCTCCGTTTCCGACCTGGGCCGGTGCACCCCTCCTTAAACGACCTGGTGGTCCCGGGCTCCCCCAGGAACACCATATCGATACCGAACTTAGTGCGGACACCCGATCGGCATAGTCCACTGCAGCTCAGAACTCCTGAGCTCAAACGATCCGCCAGCCTCAGCCTCCCAGTAACTTGGATTACAGGCGCGCGCCACCGCACCCGGCGAGAGATACTTTCATTCATGGAGATTTGGGGTTTTAAAATGTGATGTCATCAGGGAGAAAGCTCTGTCGCCATCTAGAGGCGGTCAATAAATATAACACCTGCAGACTTAAAGGCTGATCAGTGTTTGTCCAATTTCCTTAAACATTTTCAATGATAACACCTTACTTCAATAAAGACAAATACTATTTTTTTTCACAACATCCTCATCCTTAAACACAATCTTAGCCTATAGGAATCACGTATGACTAAAATGGAGCTACAGTTCTGCTGTGACCAACTATGACATCACTATAGTTCTACTGTAACAGACTTTGACGTGACTGGGGTTCTAATATAACCCACTATGACGTCATCTGGGTTCTACTGTGATCAACTATGACATCACAATAGTTCTGATGTAACGGACCATGATGTCATTGAGGCTCTAATGTAAACCCACTATGACGTCACTAGGGTTCTACTTTTACCAACTATGACATCACTAGTTCTACTGTAAACCACTATGACGTCACTAGGGTTCTAAAGTAACAAACTATGACATCACTACAGTTCTGCTGTAACGGACTATGACATCATTGAGGCTCTAATGTAAACCCACTATGACGTTCTAAAGTAACAAACTATGACATCACTACAGTTCTACTTTTACCAACTATGACATCACTAGTTACTCTAACCCACTATGAGGTCAAAATTGAAAAAAGAGAGACTCATGACCCACACATTATAAGAGCCAATTGTCTCTTTCACAGCAGACATTTTGACTTGTCACAGAAGGAGAATTTCAGGTGTAACTGGTAACTTTAATGAGGATGACTGTGTTGTATTCTAGTGTCTCAGTAAGCCATGACAGTGGTAGTAAGACTTCATTCATTTCATTATATCAATGTCTTCTGTTAAAAAGACCAATCAAGTGTGTTATGTTACATTTGGTGTGGTTGTTCTGCAGTTCTTTTTCACCAGGTAAGTGTGTGAACTGTCCACTGAACGGTTTGTTGCCTTAATGATCTCACAACATGACAGAAGAATCACAGTGAGACAGCTGTAAATGTTTGAAGTTCTGATTTTGACTAGTGTAGTTGATGGTCATTGCTCCTCTCCTCCAGGTGGAGGCGCTGTAGGACAAAGAAAAACAACTGCTTTCTCAAGTTTTTCATGGACACAATAAAATAAAGCAGCAGGGCTGAAGCAGTTGTAACCTATCTTATACATTGTTGTAGTCCCAGCTGTTTGTTAAACAGTAGAAAGAGTGTGAAAAGACTGGGTCCCGCTGTATTACACAGGCTGCACTACAGCGTCTATTCACGGGCGCGATCCCACTACTGAGCGGCACGGGGGCTTTGACCTGTTCCGTTTCCGACCTGGGCCGGTGCACCCCTCCTTAAACGACCTGGTGGTCCCGGGCTCCCCCAGGAACACCATATCGATACCGAACTTAGTGCGGACACCCGATCGGCATAGTCCACTGCAGCTCAGAACTCCTGAGCTCAAACGATCCGCCAGCCTCAGCCTCCCAGTAACTTGGATTACAGGCGCGCGCCACCGCACCCGGCGAGAGATACTTTCATTCATGGAGATTTGGGGTTTTAAAATGTGATGTCATCAGGGAGAAAGCTCTGCCGCCATCTAGAGGCGGTCAATAAATATAACACCTGCAGACTTAAGGTGCCAACACACTGCACAGCGCGGCGCGGCGGTTGGCCGCGCGAATCGCAGGTTCCGCGCCGCGTGACCATTTTGGCTCATTTGTGTCTCATTTGTGTCCGCCGCCGGCCGCCCCCCGCCGCCCGATGACTCATTGAATGTGCGCCCAGTTTCTTCTCGCTATTTACATCCAGTATAAATACAATTCCTCCCGCTTTTTACTTTGTCTCATCATCAACCATGGCCGAGATACCCGAGATGCTCACCGTTGCTGCCGCTTATTGGTATTTGTATATCCGACCCAAACCCAAACGCTGTCGTGTCTGGGTTCATGACATACTGCGCAAGCGGGCACAGCTGGGTGAATTTCATCACCTCCTCCAGGAACTCCGCCTGGATGATTGCCGGTTCCAGCGCTATTTCAGGCTGAATGTAGCGCAGTTTGATGAGTTGCTAGCCCGGGTTGGTGCCAGGATCTCCCGCCTGGATACCAACTTCAGGCGCTCCATCTCACCTGCGGAGCGCCTGTCCATCTGTCTCCGGTGAGACAGCTGATAGCTGTACACAGGCAACAGACAAATATTCACATAACTTACCAGGAAGCCCGACCTTTTCGCTCACCCTGAGCCACGCCTGCTCCTTCTTATTTCGGTCCTTGTAGAGGACGCTGGTGGTGTCGTAGAGCACCGAGTTGCCGTGCACGCTGATGATGATTTTCTCGTCCATTTTCGTCTCTTCTTGTCCGTCGTCGCGAAGTGAGTGACGTCGGGAGGAGCTCAACGCTGATTGGCTATCGCGGCGCGGCCGGCGGCGAAAAGTTCAATATTTTCAACTTCTGCGGCGGCCGCAGCATTCGCGCCGCGCCGCCCCTGGCCGCCCCTGGCCGTGCCGCGTGATCCGCTCGCCGCCGGCCGCCGGTTCGCGCGGCGGTGCTCGAAATACATTGACTTTCTATTGAAACTCGCCGCGCGGCGATGTGCAGTGTGTTCGTACCTTTAAAGGCTGATCAGTGTTTGTCCAATTTCCTTAAACATTTTCAATGATAACACCTCACTTCAATAAAGACAAATACAATTTTTTTTCACAACATCCTCATCCTTAAACACAATCTTAGCCTATAGGAATCACGTATGACTAAAATGGAGCTACAGTTCTGCTGTGACCAACTATGACATCACTATAGTTCTACTGTAACAGACTTTGACGTGACTGGGGTTCTAATATAACCCACTATTAGGCCTTTCACACCGCCACAAAATCGGCGCTAGTTCTGGGCTTGTTCGGAGTTAGAGCCAGTGTTTTGGTTTCACACCGCCAGAGAGCCTGCTCCGGGCCGTAAAAACCGGGGGAACTCATACCCCAGGATTGAGCAGGGTTTGATAAGAACTGCTTGCGCGAACGGCTGGGGGAGGGATTATCCTGACCAACCAGAGCAACTCAAACCTCATGCCCGCCATATTTAAAAACACCGCTACTACGAGACGTAAACATAACATAATTACCGAACGTAGCGATCAAATTGACCGGCGAGAATACGCTGTATGGGTCCTGTTTGCTTAAGAAAGCAAAGCGAGAGCCAACACGTGTAAAAATAAGACGTATTCGCCGCTGTTGTTGTGCTTAAAGCTAGCGGTAGCTTTAGCGTTAGCCACAAGAGCAGCGGCGTCGGGTGACGTACACACACGTTTACAGTGACGTCATGACGTTGCTCTCTTGCCGGCTCCATGGCTGTCTCCGGTCGATGTGAAACCAACCGGTTCATAACTGGGATAAGGCTGTAACCAGTTTTGAACTGACCCCAACACCAGCCTGGAACTGACTCTTGGTTCATTTTGGTGTGAAAGGCCTATGAGACGTCATCTGGGTTCTACTGTGATCAACTATGATATCACAATAGTTCTGATGTAACTGACTATGATGTCATTGAGGCTCTAATGTAAACCCACTATGACGTCACTAGGGTTCTACTTTTACCAACTATGACATCACTAGTTCTACTGTAACCCACTATGACGTCACTAGGGTTCTAAAGTAACAAACTATGACATCACTACAGTTCTGCTGTAACGTACTATGACATCATTGAGGCTCTAATGTAAACCCACTATGACGTTCTAAAGTAACAAACTATGACATCACTACAGTTCTGCTGTAACGTACTATGACATCATTGAGGCTCTAATGTAAACCCACTATGACGTTCTAAAGTAACAAACTATGACATCACTACAGTTCTACTTTGACCAACTATGACATCACTAGTTACTGTAACCCACTATGAGGTCAAAATTGTAAAAGGAGAGACTCATGACCCACACATTATAAGAGCCAATTGTCTCTTTCACAGCAGACATTTTGACTTGTCACAGAAGGAGAAGCTCAGGTGTAACTGGTAACTTTAATGAGGATGACTGTGTTGTATTCTAGTGTCTCAGTAAGCCATGACAGTGGTAGTAAGACTTCATTCATTTCATTATATCAATGTCTTCTGTTAAAAAGACCAATCAAGTGTGTTATGTTACATTTGGTGTGGTTGTTCTGCAGTTCTTTTTCACCAGGTAAGTGTGTGAACTGTCCACTGAACGGTTTGTTGCCTTAATGATCTCACAACATGACAGAAGAATCACAGTGAGACAGCTGTAAATGTTTGAAGTTCTGATTTTGACTAGTGTGGTTGATGGTCATTGCTCCTCTCCTCCAGGTGGAGGCGCTGTAGGACAAAGAAAAACAACTGCTTTCTCAAGTTTTTCATGGACACAATAAAATAAAGCAGCAGGGCTGAAGCAGTTGTAACCTATCTTATACATTGTTGTAGTCCCAGCTGTTTGTTAAACAGTAGAAAGAGTGTTAAAAGACTGGGTCCCGCTGTATTACTCAGGCTGCACTACAGCGTCTATTCACAGGCGCGATCCCACTACTGAGGGGCACGGGGGCTTTGACCTGCTCCGTTTCCGACCTGGGCCGGTGCACCCCTCCTTAAACGACCTGGTGGTCCCGGGCTCCCCCAGGAACACCATATCGATACCGAACATAGTGCGGACACCCGATCGGCATAGTCCACTGCAGCTCAGAACTCCTGAGCTCAAACGATCCGCCAGCCTAAGCCTCCCAGTAACTTGGATTAGAGGCGCGCGCCACCGCACCCGGCGAGAGATACTTTCATTCATGGAGATTTGGGGTTTTAAAATGTGATGTCATCAGGGAGAAAGCTCTGTCGCCATCTAGAGGCGGTCAATAAATATAACACCTGCAGACTTAAAGGCTGATCAGTGTTTGTCCAATTTCCTTAAACATTTTCAATGATAACACCTCACTTCAATAAAGACAAATACTATTTTTTTTCACAACATCCTCATCCTTAAACACAATCTTAGCCTATAGGAATCACGTATGACTAAAATGGAGCTACAGTTCTGCTGTGACCAACTATGACATCACTATAGTTCTACTGTAACAGACTTTGACGTGACTGAGGTTCTAATATAACCCACTATGACGTCATCTGGGTTCTACTGTGACCAACTATGACATCACAATAGTTCTGATGTAACGGACCATGATGTCATTGAGGCTCTAATGTAAACCCACTATGACGTCATCTGGGTTCTACTGTGACCAACTATGACATCACTAGTTCTACTGTAACCCACTATGACGTCACTAGGGTTCTAAAGTAACAAACTATGACATCACTACAGTTCTGCTGTAACGTACTATGACGTCATTGAGGCTCTAATGTAAACCCACTATGACGTTCTAAAGTAACAAACTATGACATCACTACAGTTCTACTTTGACCAACTATGACATCACTAGTTACTCTAACCCACTATGAGGTCAAAATTGTAAAAGGAGAGACTCATGACCCACACATTATACAGTCATATGAAAAAGTTTGGGAACCCCTCTCAGCCGGCATTAAAATTGACTCTGCTTTCACAAAAAAAATATAAAAGTGGTATGTCTTTAATTTACCAGGAACAGCTAAGTACTGGGATGTTTTCCAAACAAAGATTTTTTGAAAAGCAGTATTTGGTTGTATGAAATAAAATAAAATGTGAAAAATTGGCTGTGCAAAAATATGGGTACCCTTGTGGTTTTGTTGATTTTAATGCCTGTAACAGCATGTAAAACTGATGAATTTAAACACAAAGTTGGTTGGATTATGTTGTTAAGCCTTGAACCTCATAGAAATGTCTGTTTAATCATGAGAAAATGTATTTTAGGTGCCTAAATGCAAGTTGCACTTCTCTTTGACTCTCTGCTGAAGTGAGACAGAATGGGATCATCAAAACAGCTCCCAAAAGATCTGAAAAACAAAGATTGTTCATTGTCATGGTTTAGGGGAAGGCCACAAGAAGCTTTCCCAAAGGTTTCAATTGTCAATTTCGACTGTAGGGAACGTTTTTAGGAAATGGAAGGACACAGGCACAGTGGCAGTTAAACCCAGGCATGGCAGACCAAGAAAAAAACAGGAGCGGCATAGGTGGAGGATTGTGAGAATGGTTGCACACAACCCACAGATCACCTCCAAAGACCTGCAAGAACATCTGGCTGCAGATTGTGTATCTGTACATCGTTCAACAATTCAGCGCAATTTGCACCAAAACATCTGCTTTTTATAAAGACCAAATAACTTAATTTTTGTCTCATCAGTCCAAAGCATTTTCTTCCAATATGAATCTGGCTTGTCTAAATGAGCTTTTGCATACTCCATGCAACTGTATCTGTGGCGTGGGCACAGAAAGGGCTTCCTTCTCATCACCTGGCCATACAGATGTTTTGGTGCAAATTGCACTGATTTGTTGAACCATGTACAGATACACAATCTGCAGCCAGATGTTCTTGCAGGTCTTTGGAGGTGATCTTTGGGTTGTGTGCAACCATTCTCACAATCCGCCGCATATGCCGCTCTTGTACTTTTCTTGGTCTGCTAGACCTGGATTTAACTGCAACTGTGCCTGTGTCCTTCAATTCCCTGACAACGTTCCTTACAGTAGAAATTGACAATTGAAACCTTTGGGAAAGCTTCTTGTAGCCTTCCCCTAAACCATGATAATGAATAATCTTTGTTTTTAAGATCTTTTGGGAGCAGTTTTGATGATCCCATTCTGTCTCACTTCAGCAGAGAGTCAAAGAGAAGTGCAACTTGCATTTAGGCACCTAAAATACATTTTCTCATGATTAAACAGACATTTCTATGAGGTTCAAGGCTTAACAACATAATCCAACCAACTTTGTGTATAAATTCATCAGTTTTACATGCTGTTACAGGCATTCAAATCAACAAAACCACAAGGGTACCCATATTTTTGCACAGCCAGTTTTTCACATTTTATTTTATTTCATACAACCAAATACTGCTTTTCAAAAAATCTTTGTTTGGAAAACATCCCAGTACTTAGCTATTTCTGGTAAATTAAAGACATACCACTTTTATATTTTTTTTGTGAAAGCAGAGTCAATTATAATGCCGGCTGAGAGGGGTTCCCAAACTTTTTCATATGACTGTAAGAGCCAATTGTCTCTTTCACAGCAGACATTTTGACTTGTCACAGAAGGAGAAGCTCAGGTGTAACTGGTAACTTTAATGAGGATGACTATGTTGTATTCTAGTGTCTCAGTAAGCCATGACAGTGGTAGTTAGGCTTCATACATTTCATTATATCAATGTCTTCTGTTAAAAAGACCAATCAAGTGTGTTATGTTACATTTGGTGTGGTTGTTCTGCAGTTCTTTTTCACCAGGTAAGTGTGTGAACTGTCCACTGAACGGTTTGTTGCCTTAATGATCTCACAACATGACAGAAGAATCACAGTGAGACAGCTTGAAATGTTTGAAGTTCTGATTTTGACTAGTGTGGTTGATGGTCATTGCTCCTCTCCTCCAGGTGGAGGCGCTGTAGGACAAAGAAAAACAACTGCTTTCTCAAGTTTTTCATGGACACAATAAAATAAAGCAGCAGGGCTGAAGCTGTTGTAACCTATCTTATACATTGTTGTAGTCCCAGCTGTTTGTTAAACAGTAGAAAGAGTGTGAAAAGACTGGGTCCCGCTGTATTACTCAGGCTGCACTACAGCGTCTATTCACAGGCGCGATCCCACTACTGAGCGGCACGGGGGCTTTGACCTGCTCCGTTTCCGACCTGGGCCGGTGCACCCCTCCTTAAACGACCTGGTGGTCCCGGGCTCCCCCAGGAACACCATATCGATACCGAACTTAGTGCGGACACCCGATCGGCATAGTCCACTGCAGCTCAGAACTCCTGAGCTCAAACGATCCGCCAGCCTCAGCCTCCCAGTAACTTGGATTACAGGCGCGCGCCACCGCACCCGGCGAGAGATACTTTCATTCATGGAGATTTGGGGTTTTAAAATGTGATGTCATCAGGGAGAAAGCTCTGCCGCCATCTAGAGGCGGTCAATAAATATAACACCTGCAGACTTAAAAGCTGATCAGTGTTTGTCCAATCTCCTTAAACATTTTCAATGATAACACCTCACTTCAATAAAGACAAATACTATTTTTTTTCACAACATCCTCATCCTAAAAGACAATCTTAGCCTATAGGAATCACGTATGACTAAAATGGAGCTACAGTTCTGCTGTGACCAACTATGACATCACTATAGTTCTACTGTAACAGACTTTGACGTGACTGGGGTTCTAATATAACCCACTATGACGTCATCTGGGTTCTACTGTGACCAACTATGATATCACAATAGTTCTGATGTAACGGACCATGATGTCATTGAGGCTCTAATGTAAACCCACTATGACGTCACTAGGGTTCTACTTTTACCAACTATGACATCACTAGTTCTACTGTAACCCACTATGACGTCACTAGGGTTCTAAAGTAACAAACTATGACATCACTACAGTTCTGTTCTAACGTACTATGACATCATTGAGGCTCTAATGTAAACGCACTATGACGTTCTAAAGTAACAAACTATGACATCACTACAGTTCTGTTCTAACGTACTATGACATCATTGAGGCTCTAATGTAAACCCACTATGACGTTCTAAAGTAACAAACTATGACATCACTACAGTTCTACTTTGACCAACTATGACATCACTAGTTACTGTAACCCACTATGAGGTCAAAATTGAAAAAAGAGAGACTCATGACCCACACATTATAAGAGCCAATTGTCTCTTTCACAGCAGACATTTTGACTTGTCACAGAAGGAGAAGCTCAGGTGTAACTGGTAACTTTAATGAGGATGACTGTGTTGTATTCTAGTGTCTCAGTAAGCCATGACAGTGGTAGTTAGACTTCATACATTTCATTATATCAATGTCTTCTGTTAAAAAGACCAATCAAGTGTGTTATGTTACATTTGGTGTGGTTGTTCTGCAGTTCTTTTTCACCAGGTAAGTGTCTGAACTGTCCACTGAACGGTTTGTTGCCTTAATGATCTCACAACATGACAGAAGAATCACAGTGAGACAGCTGTAAATGTTTGAAGTTCTGATTTTGACTAGTGTGGTTGATGGTCATTGCTCCTCTCCTCCAGGTGGAGGCGCTGTAGGACAAAGAAAAACAACTGCTTTCTCAAGTTTTTCATGGACACAATAAAATAAAGCAGCAGGGCTGAAGCTGTTGTAACCTATCTTATACATTGTTGTAGTCCCAGCTGTTTGTTAAACAGTAGAAAGAGTGTGAAAAGACTGGGTCCCGCTGTATTACTCAGGCTGCACTACAGCGTCTATTCACAGGCGCGATCCCACTACTGAGCGGCACGGGGGCTTTGACCTGCTCCGTTTCCGACCTGAGCCGGTGCACCCCTTTTAAACGACCTGGTGGTCCCGGGCTCCCCCAGGAACACCATATCGATACCGAACTTAGTGCGGACACCCGATCGGCATAGTCCACTGCAGCTCAGAACTCCTTAGCTCAAACGATCCGCCAGCCTCAGCCTCCCAGTAACTTGGATTACAGGCGCGCGCCACCGCACCCGGCGAGAGATACTTTCATTCATGGAGATTTGGGGTTTTAAAATGTGATGTCATCAGGGAGAAAGCTCTGTCGCCATCTAGAGGCGGTCAATAAATATAACACCTGCAGACTTAAAGGCTGATCAGTGTTTGTCCAATTTCCTTAAACATTTTCAATGATAACACCTTACTTCAATAAAGACAAATACTATTTTTTTTCACAACATCCTCATCCTAAAAGACAATCTTAGCCTATAGGAATCACGTATGACTAAAATGGAGCTACAGTTCTGCTGTGACCAACTATGACATCACTATAGTTCTACTGTAACAGACTTTGACGTGACTGGGGTTCTAATATAACCCACTATGACGTCATCTGGGTTCTACTGTGATCAACTATGACATCACAATAGTTCTGATGTAACGGACCATGATGTCATTGAGGCTCTAATGTAAACCCACTATGACGTCACTAGGGTTCTACTTTTACCAACTATGACATCACTAGTTCTACTGTAAACCACTATGACGTCACTAGGGTTCTAAAGTAACAAACTATGACATCACTACAGTTCTGCTGTAACGTACTATGACGTCATTGAGGCTCTAATGTAAACCCACTATGACGTCACTAGGGTTCTAAAGTAACATACTATGACATCACTACAGTTCTGCGGTAACGTACTATGACATCATTGAGGCTCTAATGTAAACCCACTATGACGTTCTAAAGTAACAAACTATGACATCACTACAGTTCTACTTTGACCAACTATGACATCACTAGTTACTGTAACCCACTATGAGGTCAAAATTGAAAAAAGAGAGACTCATGACACACACATTATAAGAGCCAATTGTCTCTTTCACAGCAGACATTTTGACTTGTCACAGAAGGAGAAGCTCAGGTGTAACTGGTAACTTTAATGAGGATGACTGTGTTGTATTCTAGTGTCTCAGTAAGCCATGACAGTGGTAGTTAGACTTCATACATTTCATTATATCAATGTCTTCTGTTAAAAAGACCAATCAAGTGTGTTATGTTACATTTGGTGTGGTTGTTCTGCAGTTCTTTTTCACCAGGTAAGTGTGTGAACTGTCCACTGAACGGTTTGTTGCCTTAATGATCTCACAACATGACAGAAGAATCACAGTGAGACAGCTTGAAATGTTTGAAGTTCTGATTTTGACTAGTGTGGTTGATGGTCATTGCTCCTCTCCTCCAGGTGGAGGCGCTGTAGGACAAAGAAAAACAACTGCTTTCTCAAGTTTTTCATGGACACAATAAAATAAAGCAGCAGGGCTGAAGCTGTTGTAACCTATCTTATACATTGTTGTAGTCCCAGCTGTTTGTTAAACAGTAGAAAGAGTGTGAAAAGACTGGGTCCCGCTGTATTAATCAGGCTGCACTACAGCGTCTATTCACAGGCGCGATCCCACTACTGAGCGGCACGGGGGCTTTGACCTGCTCCGTTTCCGACCTGGGCCGGTGCACCCCTCCTTAAACGACCTGGTGGTCCCGGGCTCCCCCAGGAACACCATATCGATACCGAACTTAGTGCGGACACCCGATCGGCATAGTCCACTGCAGCTCAGAACTCCTGAGCTCAAACGATCCGCCAGCCTCAGCCTCCCAGTAACTTGGATTACAGGCGCGCGCCACCGCACCCGGCGAGAGATACTTTCATTCATGGAGATTTGGGGTTTTAAAATGTGATGTCATCAGGGAGAAAGCTCTGTCGCCATCTAGAGGCGGTCAATAAATATAACACCTGCAGACTTAAAGGCTGATCAGTGTTTGTCCAATTTCCTTAAACATTTTCAATGATAACACCTTACTTCAATAAAGACAAATACTATATTTTTTCACAACATCCTCATCCTAAAAGACAATCTTAACCTATAGGAATCACGTATGACTAAAATGGAGCTACAGTTCTGCTGTGACCAACTATGACATCACTATAGTTCTACTGTAACAGACTTTGACGTGACTGGGGTTCTAATATAACCCACTATGACGTCATCTGGGTTCTACTGTGATCAACTATGACATCACAATAGTTCTGATGTAACGGACTATGACGTCATTGAGGCTCTAATGTAAACCCACTATGACGTCACTAGGGTTCTACTTTTACCAACTATGACATCACTAGTTCTACTGTAACCCACTATGACGTCACTAGGGTTCTAAAGTAACAAACTATGACATCACTACAGTTCTGCTCTAACGTACTATGACATCATTGAGGCTCTAATGTAAACCCACTATGACGTTCTAAAGTAACATACTATGACATCACTACAGTTCTGCTGTAACGGACTATGACATCATTGAGGCTCTAATGTAAACCCACTATGACGTTCTAAAGTAACAAACTATGACATCATTACAGTTCTACTTTTACCAACTATGACATCACTAGTTACTGTAACCCACTATGAGGTCAAAATTGAAAAAAGAGAGACTCATGACACACACATTACAAGAGCCAATTGTCTCTTTCACAGCAGACATTTTGACTTGTCACAGAAGGAGAAGCTCAGGTGTAACTGGTAACTTTAATGAGGATGACTGTGTTGTATTCTAGTGTCTCAGTAAGCCATGACAGTGGTAGTAAGACTTCATTCATTTCATTATATCAATATCTTCTGTTAAAAAGACCAATCAAGTGTGTTATGTTACATTTGGTGTGGTTGTTCTGCAGTTCTTTTTCACCAGGTAAGTGTGTGAACTGTCCACTGAACGGTTTGTTGCCTTAATGATCTCACAACATGACAGAAGAATCACAGTGAGACAGCTTGAAATGTTTGAAGTTCTGATTTTGACTAGTGTGGTTGATGGTCATTGCTCCTCTCCTCCAGGTGGAGGCGCTGTAGGACAAAGAAAAACAACTGCTTTCTCAAGTTTTTCATGGAAACAATAAAATAAAGCAGCAGGGCTGAAGCAGTTGTAACCTATCTTATACATTGTTGTAGTCCCAGCTGTTTGTTAAACAGTAGAAAGAGTGTGAAAAGACTGGGTCCCGCTGTATTACTCAGGCTGCACTACAGCGTCTATTCACAGGCGCGATCCCACTACTGAGCGGCACGGGGGCTTTGACCTGCTCCCGTTCCGACCTGGGCCGGTGCACCCCTCCTTAAACGACCTGGTGGTCCCGGGCTCCCCCAGGAACACCATATCGATACCGAACTTAGTGCGGACACCCGATCGGCATAGTCCACTGCAGCTCAGAACTCCTGAGCTCAAACGATCCGCCAGCCTCAGTCTCCCAGTAACTTGGATTACAGGCGCGCGCCACCGCACCCGGCGAGAGATACTTTCATTCATGGAGATTTGGGGTTTTAAAATGTGATGTCATCAGGGAGAAAGCCCTGTCGCCATCTAGAGGCGGTCAATAAATATAACACCTGCAGACTTAAAGGCTGATCAGTGTTTGTCCAATTTCCTTAAACATTTTCAATGATAACACCTTACTTCAATAAAGACAAATACTAGTTTTTTTCACAACATCCTCATCCTAAAAGACAATCTTAGCCTATAGGAATCATGTATGACTAAAATGGAGCTACAGTTCTGCTGTGACCAACTATGACATCACTATAGTTCTACTGTAACAGACTTTGACGTGACTGGGGTTCTAATATAACCCACTATGACGTCATCTGGGTTCTACTGTGATCAACTATGACATCACAATAGTTCTGATGTAACGGACTATGAAGTCATTGAAGCTCTAATGTAAACCCACTATGACGTCACTAGGGTTCTACTTTTACCAACTATGACATCACTAGTTCTACTGTAACCCACTATGACGTCACTAGGGTTCTAAAGTAACAAACTATGACATCACTACAGTTCTGCTCTAACGTACTATGACATCATTGAGGCTCTAATGTAAACCCACTATGACGTTCTAAAGTAACAAACTATGACATCATTACAGTTCTACTTTGACCAACTATGACATCACTAGTTACTCTAACCCACTATGACGTCAAAATTGGAAAAGGAGAGACTCATGACCCACACATTATAAGAGCCAATTGTCTCTTTCACAGCAGACATTTTGACTTGTCAGAGAAGGAGAAGCTCAGGTGTAACTGGTAACTTTAATGAGGATGACTGTGTTGTATTCTAGTGTCTCAGTAAGCCATGACAGTGGTAGTACGACTTCATTCATTTCATTATATCAATGTCTTCTGTTAAAAAGACCAATCAAGTGTGTTATGTTACATTTGGTGTGGTTGTTCTGCAGTTCTTTTTCACCAGGTAAGTGTGTGAACTGTCCACTGAACGGTTTGTTGCCTTAATGATCTCACAACATGACAGAAGAATCACAGTGAGACAGCTTGAAATGTTTGAAGTTCTGATTTTGACTAGTGTGGTTGATGGTCATTGCTCCTCTCCTCCAGGTGGAGGCGCTGTAGGACAAAGAAAAACAACTGCTTTCTCAAGTTTTTCATGGACACAATAAAATAAAGCAGCAGGGCTGAAGCAGTTGTAACCTATCTTATACATTGTTGTAGTCCCAGCTGTTTGTTAAACAGTAGAAAGAGTGTGAAAAGACTGGGTCCCGCTGTATTACTCAGGCTGCACTACAGCGTCTATTCACAGGCACGATCCCACTACTGAGCGGCACGGGGGCTTTGACCTGCTCCGTTTCCGACCTGGGCCGGTGCACCCCTCCTTAAACGACCTGGTGGTCCCGGGCTCCCCCAGGAACACCATATCGATACCGAACTTAGTGCGGACACCCGATCGGCATAGTCCACTGCAGCTCAGAACTCCTGAGCTCAAACAATCCGCCACCCTCAGCCTCCCAGTAACTTGGATTACAGGCACGCGCCACCGCACCCGGCGAGAGACACATTCATTCATGGAGATTTGGGGTTTTAAAATGTGATGTCATCAGGGAGAAAGCTCTGTCGCCATCTAGAGGCGGTCAATAAATATAACACCTGCAGACTTAAAGGCTGATCAGTGTTTGTCCAATTTCCTTAAACATTTTCAATGATAACACCTCACTTCAATAAAGACAAATACTATTTTTTTTCACAACATCCTCATCCTTAAACACAATCTTAGCCTATAGGGATCACGTATGACTAAAATGGAGCTACAGTTCTGCTGTGACCAACTATGACATCACTATAGTTCTACTGTAACAGACTTTGACGTGACTGGGGTTCTAATATAACCCACTATGACGTCATCTGGGTTCTACTGTGATCAACTATGACATCACAATAGTTCTGATGTAACGGACCATGAAGTCATTGAGGCTCTAATGTAAACCCACTATGACGTCACTAGGGTTCTACTTTTACCAACTATGACATCACTAGTTCTGATGTAAACCCACTATGACGTCACTAGGGTTCTAAAGTAACAAACTATGACATCACTACAGTTCTGCTGTAACGGACTATGACATCATTGAGGCTCTAATGTAAACCCACTATGACGTTCTAAAGTAACAAACTATGACATCACTACAGTTCTACTTTGACCAACTATGACATCACTAGTTACTCTAACCCACTATGAGGTCAAAATTGGAAAAGGAGAGACTCATGACACACACATTATAAGTGCCAATTGTCTCTTTCACAGCAGACATTTTGACTTGTCACAGAAGGAGAAGCTCAGGTGTAACTGGTAACTTTAATGAGGATGACTGTGTTGTATTCTAGTGTCTCAGTAAAGGCTGTAACATACTCCGCGAGAAGAAAGAACAAAGTTCTCGGTGACAGAGCTGCGAGAAGTTCTTTCTGGTCTGACATTACATACTTCACGGGAACTCAACTGCCGAACTCCTCACTGCGGCGCATTGTTACCATGGAAATTTGACTCAGTAGCGCCAGCTGATTTCACTTCGCTTTCCTCATTGACTTCAGACTGACCAATCACACAATAGTTCTCGGACAAGCTGCGAGAAGAAAGTTCGGCCCGGGTGATGTGTCGAGAACAAGCTGCGAGAACAGCTAAACAAGAGCTGAGAGAAGAAAATTACGTCATTTTCTTCTCGCAGCTCTGTCACCGAGAACTTTGTTCTTTCTTCTCGCGGAGTATGTTACAGCCTTAAGCCATGACAGTGGTAGTAAGACTTCATTCATTTCATTATATCAATGTCTTCTGTTAAAAAGACCAATCAAGTGTGTTATGTTACATTTGGTGTGGTTGTTCTGCAGTTCTTTTTCACCAGGTAAGTGTGTGAACTGTCCACTGAACGGTTTGTTGCCTTAATGATCTCACAACATGACAGAAGAATCACAGTGAGACAGCTTGAAATGTTTGAAGTTCTGATTTTGACTAGTGTGGTTGATGGTCATTGCTCCTCTCCTCCAGGTGGAGGCGCTGTAGGACAAAGAAAAACAACTGCTTTCTCAAGTTTTTCATGGACACAATAAAATAAAGCAGCAGGGCTGAAGCTGTTGTAACCTATCTTATACATTGTTGTAGTCCCAGCTGTTTGTTAAACAGTAGAAAGAGTGTGAAAAGACTGGGTCCCGCTGTATTACTCAGGCTGCACTACAGCGTCTATTCACAGGCGCGATCCCACTACTGAGCGGCACGGGGCTTTGACCTGCTCCCGTTCCGACCTGGGCCGGTGCACCCCTCCTTAAACGACCTGGTGGTCCCGGGCTCCCCCAGGAACACCATATCGATACCGAACTTAGTGCGGACACCCGATCGGCATAGTCCACTGCAGCTCAGAACTCCTGAGCTCAAACGATCCGCCAGCCTCAGTCTCCCAGTAACTTGGATTACAGGCGCGCGCCACCGCACCCGGCGAGAGATACTTTCATTCATGGAGATTTGGGGTTTTAAAATGTGATGTCATCAGGGAGAAAGCCCTGTCGCCATCTAGAGGCGGTCAATAAATATAACACCTGCAGACTTAAAGGCTGATCAGTGTTTGTCCAATTTCCTTAAACATTTTCAATGATAACACCTTACTTCAATAAAGACAAATACTAGTTTTTTTCACAACATCCTCATCCTAAAAGACAATCTTAGCCTATAGGGATCACGTATGACTAAAATGGAGCTACAGTTCTGCTGTGACCAACTATGACATCACTATAGTTCTACTGTAACAGACTTTGACGTGACTGGGGTTCTAATATAACCCACTATGACGTCATCTGGGTTCTACTGTGATCAACTATGACATCACAATAGTTCTGATGTAACGGACTATGAAGTCATTGAAGCTCTAATGTAAACCCACTATGACGTCACTAGGGTTCTACTTTTACCAACTATGACATCACTAGTTCTACTGTAACCCACTATGACGTCACTAGGGTTCTAAAGTAACAAACTATGACATCACTACAGTTCTGCTCTAACGTACTATGACATCATTGAGGCTCTAATGTAAACCCACTATGACGTTCTAAAGTAACAAACTATGACATCATTACAGTTCTACTTTGACCAACTATGACATCACTAGTTACTCTAACCCACTATGACGTCAAAATTGGAAAAGGAGAGACTCATGACACACACATTATAAGAGCCAATTGTCTCTTTCACAGCAGACATTTTGACTTGTCACAGAAGGAGAAGCTCAGGTGTAACTGGTAACTTTAATGAGGATGACTGTGTTGTATTCTAGTGTCTCAGTAAGCCATGACAGTGGTAGTTAGACTTCATACATTTCATTATATCAATGTCTTCTGTTAAAAAGACCAATCAAGTGTGTTATGTTACATTTGGTGTGGTTGTTCTGCAGTTCTTTTTCACCAGGTAAGTGTGTGAACTGTCCACTGAACGGTTTGTTGCCTTAATGATCTCACAACATGACAGAAGAATCACAGTGAGACAGCTTGAAATGTTTGAAGTTCTGATTTTGACTAGTGTGGTTGATGGTCATTGCTCCTCTCCTCCAGGTGGAGGCGCTGTAGGACAAAGAAAAACAACTGCTTTCTCAAGTTTTTCATGGACACAATAAAATAAAGCAGCAGGGCTGAAGCAGTTGTAACCTATCTTATACATTGTTGTAGTCCCAGCTGTTTGTTAAACAGTAGAAAGAGTGTGAAAAGACTGGGTCCCGCTGTATTACTCAGGCTGCACTACAGCGTCTATTCACAGGCACGATCCCACTACTGAGCGGCACGGGGGCTTTGACCTGCTCCGTTTCCGACCTGGGCCGGTGCACCCCTCCTTAAACGACCTGGTGGTCCCGGGCTCCCCCAGGAACACCATATCGATACCGAACTTAGTGCGGACACCCGATCGGCATAGTCCACTGCAGCTCAGAACTCCTGAGCTCAAACAATCCGCCACCCTCAGCCTCCCAGTAACTTGGATTACAGGCACGCGCCACCGCACCCGGCGAGAGACACATTCATTCATGGAGATTTGGGGTTTTAAAATGTGATGTCATCAGGGAGAAAGCTCTGTCGCCATCTAGAGGCGGTCAATAAATATAACACCTGCAGACTTAAAGGCTGATCAGTGTTTGTCCAATTTCCTTAAACATTTTCAATGATAACACCTCACTTCAATAAAGACAAATACTATTTTTTTTCACAACATCCTCATCCTTAAACACAATCTTAGCCTATAGGAATCACGTATGACTAAAATGGAGCTACAGTTCTGCTGTGACCAACTATGACATCACTATAGTTCCACTGTAACAGACTTTGACGTGACTGGGGTTCTAATATAACCCACTATGACGTCATCTGGGTTCTACTGTGATCAACTATGACATCACAATAGTTCTGATGTAACGGACCATGAAGTCATTGAGGCTCTAATGTAAACCCACTATGACGTCACTAGGGTTCTACTTTTACCAACTATGACATCACTAGTTCTGATGTAAACCCACTATGACGTCACTAGGGTTCTAAAGTAACAAACTATGACATCACTACAGTTCTGCTGTAACGGACTATGACATCATTGAGGCTCTAATGTAAACCCACTATGACGTTCTAAAGTAACAAACTATGACATCACTACAGTTCTGCTGTAACGGACTATGACATCATTGAGGCTCTAATGTAAACCCACTATGACGTTCTAAAGTAACAAACTATGACATCACTACAGTTCTACTTTGACCAACTATGACATCACTAGTTACTCTAACCCACTATGAGGTCAAAATTGGAAAAGGAGAGACTCATGACACACACATTATAAGTGCCAATTGTCTCTTTCACAGCAGACATTTTGACTTGTCACAGAAGGAGAAGCTCAGGTGTAACTGGTAACTTTAATGAGGATGACTGTGTTGTATTCTAGTGTCTCAGTAAGCCATGACAGTGGTAGTAAGACTTCATTCATTTCATTATATCAATGTCTTCTGTTAAAAAGACCAATCAAGTGTGTTATGTTACATTTGGTGTGGTTGTTCTGCAGTTCTTTTTCACCAGGTAAGTGTGTGAACTGTCCACTGAACGGTTTGTTGCCTTAATGATCTCACAACATGACAGAAGAATCACAGTGAGACAGCTTGAAATGTTTGAAGTTCTGATTTTGACTAGTGTGGTTGATGGTCATTGCTCCTCTCCTCCAGGTGGAGGCGCTGTAGGACAAAGAAAAACAACTGCTTTCTCAAGTTTTTCATGGACACAATAAAATAAAGCAGCAGGGCTGAAGCTGTTGTAACCTATCTTATACATTGTTGTAGTCCCAGCTGTTTGTTAAACAGTAGAAAGAGTGTGAAAAGACTGGGTCCCGCTGTATTACTCAGGCTGCACTACAGCGTCTATTCACAGGCGCGATCCCACTACTGAGCGGCACGGGGGCTTTGACCTGCTCCGTTTCCGACCTGGGCCATTGCACCCCTCCTTAAACGACCTGGTGGTCCCGGGCTCCCCCAGGAACACCATATCGATACCGAACTTAGTGCGGACACCCGATCGGCATAGTCCACTGCAGCTCAGAACTCCTGAGCTCAAACGATCCGCCAGCCTCAGCCTCCCAGTAACTCGGATTACAGGCGCGCGCCACCGCACCCGGCGAGAGATACATTCATTCATGGAGATTTGGGGTTTTAAAATGTGATGTCATCAGGGAGAAAGCTCTGCCGCCATCTAGAGGCGGTCAATAAATATAACACCTGCAGACTTAAAGGCTGATCAGTGTTTGTCCAATTTCCTTAAACATTTTCAATGATAACACCTCACTTCAATAAAGACAAATACTATTTTTTTTCACAACATCCTCATCCTAAAAGACAATCTTAGCCTATAGGAATCACGTATGACTAAAATGGAGCTACAGTTCTGCTGTGACCAACTATGACATCACTATAGTTCTACTGTGACAGACTTTGACGTGACTGGGGTTCTAATATAACCCCCTCTGACGTCATCTGGGTTCTACTGTGACCAACTATGACATCACTACAGTTCTGCTGTAACGTACTATGACATCATTGAGGCTCTAATGTAAACCCACTATGACGTCACTAGGGTTCTACTTTTACCAACTATGACATCACTAGTTCTACTGTAACCCACTATGACGTCACTAGGGTTCTAAAGTAACAAACTATGACATCACTACAGTTCTGCTGTAACGTACTATGACATCATTGAGGCTCTAATGTAAACCCACTATGATGTCACTAGGGTTCTACTTTTACCAACTATGACATCACTAGTTCTACTGTAACCCACTATGACGTCACTAGGGTTCTAAAGTAACAAACTATGACATCACTACAGTTCTGCGGTAACGGACAATGACGTCATTGAGGCTCTAATGTAAACCCACTATGACGTTCTAAAGTTACAAACTATGACATCACTACAGTTCTACTTTGACCAACTATGACATCACTAGTTACTGTAACCCACTATGAGGTCAAAATTGAAAAAAGAGAGTCTCATGACCCACACATTATAAGAGCCAATTGTCTCTTTCACAGCAGACATTTTGACTTGTCACAGAAGGAGAAGCTCAGGTGTAACTGGTAACTTTAATGAGGATGACTGTGTTGTATTCTAGTGTCTCAGTAAGCCATGACAGTGGTAGTTAGACTTCATACATTTCATTATATCAATGTCTTCTGTTAAAAAGACCAATCAAGTGTGTTATGTTACATTTGGTGTGGTTGTTCTGCAGTTCTTTTTCACCAGGTAAGTGTCTGAACTGTCCACTGAACGGTTTGTTGCCTTAATGATCTCACAACATGACAGAAGAATCACAGTGAGACAGCTTGAAATGTTTGAAGTTCTGATTTTGACTAGTGTGGTTGATGGTCATTGCTCCTCTCCTCCAGGTGGAGGCGCTGTAGGACAAAGAAAAACAACTGCTTTCTCAAGTTTTTCATGGACACAATAAAATAAAGCAGCAGGGCTGAAGCTGTTGTAACCTATTTTATACATTGTTGTAGTCCCAGCTGTTTGTTAAACAGTAGAAAGAGTGTGAAAAGACTGGGTCCCGCTGTATTACTCAGGCTGCACTACAGCGTCTATTCACAGGCGCGATCCCACTACTGAGCGGCACGGGGGCTTTGACCTGCTCCGTTTCCGACCTGGGCCGGTGCACCCCTCCTTAAACGACCTGGTGGTCCCGGGCTCCCCCAGGAACACCATATCGATACCGAACTTAGTGCGGACACCCGATCGGCATAGTCCACTGCAGCTCAGAACTCCTGAGCTCAAACGATCCACCAGCCTCAGCCTCCCAGTAACTTGGATTACAGGCACGCGCCACCGCACCCGGCGAGAGATACATTCATTCATGGAGATTTGGGGTTTTAAAATGTGATGTCATCAGGGAGAAAGCTCTGTCGCCATCTAGAGGCGGTCAATAAATATAACACCTGCAGACTTAAAGGCTGATCAATGTTTGTCCAATTTCCTTAAACATTTTCAATGATAACACCTCACTTCAATAAAGACAAATACTATTTTTTTTCACAACATCCTCATCCTAAAACACAATCTTAGCCTATAGGAATCACGTATGACTAAAATGGAGCTACAGTTCTGCTGTGACCAACTACGACATCACTATAGTTCTACTGTAACAGACTTTGACGTGACTGGGGTTCTAATATAACCCACTATGACGTCATCTGGGTTCTACTGTGATCAACTATGACATCACAATAGTTCTGATGTAACGGACCATGATGTCATTGAGGCTCTAATGTAAACCCACTATGACGTCACTAGGGTTCTACTTTTACCAACTATGACATCACTAGTTCTACTGTAACCCACTATGACGTCACTAGGGTTCTAAAGTAACAAACTATGACATCACTACAGTTCTGCTGTAACCCACTATGACGTCACTAGGGTTCTAAAGTAACAAACTATGACATGACATCACTACAGTTCTGCTGTAACGTACTATGACATCATTGAGGCTCTAATGTAAACCCACTATGACGTCACTAGGGTTCTACTTTTACCAACTATGACATCACTAGTTCTACTGTAAACCACTATGACGTCACTAGGGTTCTAAAGTAACAAACTATGACATCACTACAGTTCTGCTGTAACGGACTATGACGTCATTGAGGCTCTAATGTAAACCCACTATGACGTTCTAAAGTAACAAACTATGACATCACTACAGTTCTACTTTGACCAACTATGACATCACTAGTTACTGTAACCCACTATGAGGTCAAAATTGGAAAAGGAGAGACTCATGACCCACACATTATAAGAGCCAATTGTCTCTTTCACAGCAGACATTTTGACTTGTCACAGAAGGAGAAGCTCAGGTGTAACTGGTAACTTTAATGAGGATGACTGTGTTGTATTCTAATGTCTCATTAAGCCATGACAGTGGGAGTAAGACTTCATTAATTTCATTATATCAATGTCTTCTGTTAAAAAGACCAATCAAGTGTGTTATGTTACATTTGGTGTGGTTGTTCTGCAGTTCTTTTTCACCAGGTAAGTGTGTGAACTGTCCACTGAACGGTTTGTTGCCTTAATGATCTCACAACATGACAGAAGAATCACAGTGAGACAGCTTGAAATGTTTGAAGTTCTGATTTTGACTAGTGTGGTTGATGGTCATTGCTCCTCTCCTCCAGGTGGAGGCGCTGTAGGACAAAGAAAAACAACTGCTTTCTCAAGTTTTTCATGGACACAATAAAATAAAGCAGCAGGGCTGAAGCTGTTGTAACCTATCTTATACATTGTTGTAGTCCCAGCTGTTTGTTAAACAGTAGAAAGAGTGTGAAAAGACTGGGTCCCGCTGTATTACTCAGGCTGCACTACAGCGTCTATTCACAGGCGCGATCCCACTACTGAGCGGCACGGGGGCTTTGACCTGCTCCGTTTCCGACCTGGGCCGGTGCACCCCTCCTTAAACGACCTGGTGGTCCCGGGCTCCCCCAGGAACACCATATCGATACCGAACTTAGTGCGGACACCCGATCGGCATAGTCCACTGCAGCTCAGAACTCCTGAGCTCAAACAATCCGCCAGCCTCAGCCTCCCAGTAACTTGGATTACAGGCGCGCGCCACCGCACCCGGCGAGAGATACATTCATTCATGGAGATTTGGGGTTTTAAAATGTGATGTCATCAGGGAGAAAGCTCTGCCGCCATCTAGAGGCGGTCAATAAATATAACACCTGCAGACTTAAAGGCTGATCAGTGTTTGTCCAATTTCCTTAAACATTTTCAATGATAACACCTCACTTCAATAAAGAAAAATACTATTTTTTTTCACAACATCCTCATCCTTAAACACAATCTTAGCCTATAGGGATCACGTATGACTAAAATGGAGCTACAGTTCTGCTGTGACCAACTATGACATCACTATAGTTCTACTGTAACAGACTTTGACGTGACTGAGGTTCTAATATAACCCACTATGACGTCATCTGGGTTCTACTGTGATCAACTATGACATCACAATAGTTCTGATGTAACGGACCATGATGTCATTGAGGCTCTAATGTAAACCCACTATGACGTCACTAGGGTTCTACTTTTACCAACTATGACATCACTAGTTCTACTGTAAACCACTATGACGTCACTAGGGTTCTAAAGTAACAAACTATGACATCACTACAGTTCTGCTCTAACGTACTATGACATCATTGAGGCTCTAATGTAAACCCACTATGACGTTCTAAAGTAACAAACTATGACATCACTACAGTTCTACTTTGACCAACTATGACATCACTAGTTACTCTAACCGGTTTGTTGCCTGCTACCGTCAGGCAGACGGTATCGGACCACCAGGTTCAAGAACAGCTTTTTTCCGAGCAGCACAAGAATGTTGAACTCCGCAAGTCCCTTAACTGCTGTCTGAGACACTTATATATATATATATATATATATATATATATATGTATTGTTTACATACATGTTTACATGTTGTGTGTGTGTGTATGTGTATATATATGTATATGTATATATATATGTGTGTATGTGTGTGTATATATATATATGTACATATATTCTAGGTTTATTTTATCTAAAATTTGGTTCTTATTGCACTATACGTTGTTACTCTTATTCTATATACTCTATACTATTTTTAAATTTTTTATTGTTGCATTATTGAGGAGAGCTTGGAACACAAAAATTTCATTGCCAGCTATGACTGCTTGCCTGTTATGTTGTGCATTTGACGAATAAACTAACTAACTTAATGATCTCAAAACATGACAGAAGAATCACAGTGAGACAGCTTGAAATGTTTGAAGTTCTGATTTTGACTAGTGTGGTTGATGGTCATTGCTCCTCTCCTCCAGGTGGAGGCGCTGTAGGACAAAGAAAAACAACTGCTTTCTCAAGTTTTTCATGGACACAATAAAATAAAGCAGCAGGGCTGAAGCTGTTGTAACCTATCTTATACATTGTTGTAGTCCCAGCTGTTTGTTAAACAGTAGAAAGAGTGTGAAAAGACTGGGTCCCGCTGTATTACTCAGGCTGCACTACAGCGTCTATTCACAGGCGCGATCCCACTACTGAGCTGCACGGGGGCTTTGACCTGCTCCGTTTCCGACCTGGGCCGGTGCACCCCTCCTTAAACGACCTGGTGGTCCCGGGCTCCCCCAGGAACACCATATCGATACCGAACTTAGTGCGGACACCCGATCGGCATAGTCCACTGCAGCTCAGAACTCCTGAGCTCAAACGATCCGCCAGCCTCAGCCTCCCAGTAACTTGGATTACAGGCGCGCGCCACCGCACCCGGCGAGAGATATATTCATTCATGGAGATTTGGGGTTTTAAAATGTGATGTCATCAGGGAGAAAGCTCTGTCGCCATCTAGAGGCGGTCAATAAATATAACACCTGCAGACTTAAAGGCTGATCAGTGTTTGTCCAATTTCCTTAAACATTTTCAATGATAACACCTGACTTCAATAAAGACAAATACTATTTTTTTTCACAACATCCTCATCCTTAAACACAATCTTAGCCTATAGGAATCACGTATGACTAAAATGGAGCTACAGTTCTGCTGTGACCAACTATGACATCACTATAGTTCTACTGTAACAGACTTTGACGTGACTGGGGTTCTAATATAACCCACTATGACGTCATCTGGGTTCTACTGTGATCAACTATGACATCACAATAGTTCTGATGTAACGGACCATGATGTCATTGAGGCTCTAATGTAAACCCACTATGACGTCACTAGGGTTCTACTTTTACCAACTATGACATCACTAGTTCTACTGTAACCCACTATGACGTCACTAGGGTTCTAAAGTAACAAACTATGACATCACTACAGTTCTGCTCTAACGGATTATGACGTCATTGAGGCTCTAATGTAAACCCACTATGACGTTCTAAAGTAACAAACTATGACATCACTACAGTTCTGCTGTAACGGACTATGACATCATTGAGGCTCTAATGTAAACCCACTATGACGTTCTAAAGTAACAAACTATGACATCACTACAGTTCTACTTTTACCAACTATGACATCACTAGTTACTGTAACCCACTATGAGGTCAAAATTGAAAAAAGAGAGACTCATGACCCACACATTATAAGAGCCAATTGTCTCTTTCACAGCAGACATTTTGACTTGTCACAGAAGGAGAAGCTCAGGTGTAACTGGTAACTTTAATGAGGATGACTATGTTGTATTCTAGTGTCTCAGTAAGCCATGACAGTGGTAGTAAGACTTCATACATTTCATTATATCAATGTCTTCTGTTAAAAAGACCAATCAAGTGTGTTATGTTACATTTGGTGTGGTTGTTCTGCAGTTCTTTTTCACCAGGTAAGTGTGTGAACTGTCCACTGAACGGTTTGTTGCCTTAATGATCTCACAACATGACAGAAGAATCACAGTGAGACAGCTTGAAATGTTTGAAGTTCTGATTTTGACTAGTGTGGTTGATGGTCATTGCTCCTCTCCTCCAGGTGGAGGCGCTGTAGGACAAAGAAAAACAACTGCTTTCTCAAGTTTTTCATGGACACAATAAAATAAAGCAGCAGGGCTGAAGCTGTTGTAACCTATCTTATACATTGTTGTAGTCCCAGCTGTTTGTTAAACAGTAGAAAGAGTGTGAAAAGACTGGGTCCCGCTGTATTACTCAGGCTGCACTACAGCGTCTATTCACAGGCGCGATCCCACTACTGAGCAGCACGGGGGCTTTGACCTGCTCCGTTTCCGACCTGGGCCGGTGCACCCCTCCTTAAACGACCTGGTGGTCCCGGGCTCCCCCAGGAACACCATATCGATACCGAACTTAGTGCTGACACCCGATCGGCATAGTCCACTGCAGCTCAGAACTCCTGAGCTCAAACGATCCGCCAGCCTCAGCCTCCCAGTAACTTGGATTACAGGCGCGCGCCACCGCACCCGGCGAGAGACACATTCATTCATGGAGATTTGGGGTTTTAAAATGTGATGTCATCAGGGAGAAAGCTCTGCCGCCATCTAGAGGCGGTCAATAAATATAACACCTGCAGACTTAAAGGCTGATCAGTGTTTGTCCAATTTCCTTAAACATTTTCAATGATAACACCTGACTTCAATAAAGACAAATACTATTTTTTTTCACAACATCCTCATCCTTAAACACAATCTTAGCCTATAGGAATCACGTATGACTAAAATGGAGCTACAGTTCTGCTGTGACCAACTATGACATCACTATAGTACTGTAACAGACTTTGACGTGACTGGGGTTCTAATATAACCCACTATGACGTCATCTGGGTTCTACTGTGATCAACTATGACATCACAATAGTTCTGATGTAACTGACTATGATGTCATTGAGGCTCTAATGTAAACCCACTATGACGTCACTAGGGTTCTACTTTTACCAACTATGACATCACTAGTTCTACTGTAACCCACTATGACGTCACTAGGGTTCTAAAGTAACAAACTATGACATCACTACAGTTCTGCTGTAACGTACTATGACATCATTGAGGCTCTAATGTAAACCCACTATGACGTCACTAGGGTTCTAAAGTAACAAACTATGACATCACTACAGTTCTGCTGTAACGGACTATGACATCATTGAGGCTCTAATGTAAACCCACTATGACGTTCTAAAGTAACAAACTATGACATCACTACAGTTCTGCTGTAACGGACTATGACATCATTGAGGCTCTAATGTAAACCCACTATGACGTTCTAAAGTAACAAACTATGATATCACTACAGTTCTGCTGTAACGGACTATGACATCATTGAGGCTCTAATGTAAACCCACTATGACGTTCTAAAGTAACAAACTATGATATCACTACAGTTCTACTTTGACCAACTATGACATCACTAGTTACTCTAACCGGTTTGTTGCCTGCTACCGTCAGGCAGACGGTATCGGACCACCAGGTTCAAGAACAGCTTTTTTCCGAGCAGCACAAGAATGTTGAACTCCGCAAGTCCCTTAACTGCTGTCTGAGACACTTATATATATATATATATATATATATATATATATATATATATATATATATATATATATATATATATGTATTCTTTACATACATGTTTACATGTTGTGTGTGTGTATATGTGTATATATATGTATATGTATATATATATGTGTGTATGTGTGTATATATATATATGTACATATATTCTAGGTTTATTTTATCTAAAATTTGGTTCTTATTGCACTATACGTTGTTACTCTTACTCTATATACTCTATACTATTTTTACATTTTTTATTGTTGCATTATTGAGGAGAGCTTGGAACACAAAAATTTCATTGCCAGCTATGACTGCTTGCCTGTTATGTTGTGCATTTGACGAATAAACTAACTAACTTAATGATCTCACAACATGACAGAAGAATCACAGTGAGACAGCTTGAAATGTTTGAAGTTCTGATTTTGACTAGTGTGGTTGATGGTCATTGCTCCTCTCCTCCAGGTGGAGGCGCTGTAGGACAAAGAAAAATAACTGCTTTCTCAAGTTTTTCATGGACACAATAAAATAAAGCAGCAGGGCTGAAGCAGTTGTAACCTATCTTATACATTGTTGTAGTCCCAGCTGTTTGTTAAACAGTAGAAAGAGTGTGAAAACACTGGGTCCCGCTGTATTACTCAGGCTGCACTACAGCGTCTATTCACAGGCGCGATCCCACTACTGAGCGGCACGGGGGCTTTGACCTGCTCCGTTTCCGACCTGGGCCGGTGCACCCCTCCTTAGACGACCTGGTGGTCCCGGGCTCCCCCAGGAACACCATATCGATACCGAACTTAGTGCGGACACCCGATCGGCATAGTCCACTGCAGCTCAGAACTCCTGAGCTCAAACGATCCGCCAGCCTCAGCCTCCCAGTAACTTGGATTACAGGCTCGCGCCACCGCACCCGGCGAGAGATATATTCATTCATGGAGATTTGGGGTTTTAAAATGTGATGTCATCAGGGAGAAAGCTCTGTCGCCATCTAGAGGCGGTCAATAAATATAACACCTGCAGACTTAAAGGCTGATCAGTGTTTGTCCAATTTCCTTAAACATTTTCAATGATAACACCTCACTTCAATAAAGACAAATACTATTTTTTTCACAACATCCTCATCCTTAAACACAATCTTAGCCTATAGGAATCACGTATGACTAAAATGGAGCTACAGTTCTGCTGTGACCAACTATGACATCACTATAGTTCTACTGTAACAGACTTTGACGTGACTGGGGTTCTAATATAACCCACTATGATGTCATCTGGGTTCTACTGTGACCAACTATGACATCACAATAGTTCTGATGTAACGGACCATGATGTCATTGAGGCTCTAATGTAAACCCACTATGACGTCACTATGGTTCTACTTTTACCAACTATGACATCACTAGTTCTACTGTAACCCACTATGACGTCACTAGGGTTCTAAAGTAACAAACTATGACATCACTACAGTTCTGCTGTAACGTACTATGACATCATTGAGGCTCTAATGTAAACCCACTATGACGTTCTAAAGTAACAAACTATGACATCATTACAGTTCTACTTTGACCAACTATGACATCACTAGTTACTGTAACCCACTATGAGGTCAAAATTGAAAAAAGAGAGACTCATGACCCACACATTATAAGAGCCAACTGTCTCTTTCACAGCAGACATTTTGACTTGTCACAGAAGGAGAAGCTCAGGTGTAACTGGTAACTTTAATGAGGATAACTATGTTGTATTCTAGTGTCTCAGTAAGCCATGACAGTGGTAGTAAGACTTCATTCATTTCATTATATCAATGTCTTCTGTTAAAAAGACCAATCAAGTGTGTTATGTTACATTTGGTGTGGTTGTTCTGCAGTTCTTTTTCACCAGGTAAGTGTGTGAACTGTCCACTGAACGGTTTGTTGCCTTAATGATCTCACAACATGACAGAAGAATCACAGTGAGACAGCTTGAAATGTTTGAAGTTCTGATTTTGACTAGTGTGGTTGATGGTCATTGCTCCTCTCCTCCAGGTGGAGGCGCTGTAGGACAAAGAAAAACAACTGCTTTCTCAAGTTTTTCATGGACACAATAAAATAAAGCAGCAGGGCTGAAGCAGTTGTAACCTATCTTATACATTGTTGTAGTCCCAGCTGTTTGTTAAACAGTAGAAAGAGTGTGAAAAGACTGGGTCCCGCTGTATTACTCAGGCTGCACTACAGCGTCTATTCACAGGCGCGATCCCACTACTGAGCGGCACGGGGGCTTTGACCTGCTCCATTTCCGACCTGGGCCGGTGCACCCCTCCTTAAACGACCTGGTGGTCCCGGGCTCCCCCAGGAACACCATATCGATACCGAACTTAGTGCGGACACCCGATCGGCATAGTCCACTGCAGCTCAGAACTCCTGAGCTCAAACGATCCGCCAGCCTCAGCCTCCCAGTAACTTGGATTACAGGCGCGCGCCACCGCACCCGGCGAGAGATACTTTCATTCATGGAGATTTGGGGTTTTAAAATGTGATGTCATCAGGGAGAAAGCTCTGTCGCCATCTAGAGGCGGTCAATAAATATAACACCTGCAGACTTAAAGGCTGATTAGTGTTTGTCCAATTTCCTTAAACATTTTCAATGATAACACCTTACTTCAATAAAGACAAATAATATTTTTTTTCACAACATCCTCATCCTAAAACACAATCTTAGCCTATAGGAATCACGTATGACTAAAATGGAGCTACAGTTCTGCTGTGACCAACTATGACATCACTATAGTTCTACTGTAACAGACTTTGACGTGACTGGGGTTCTAATATAACCCACTATGATGTCATCTGGGTTCTACTGTGATCAACTATGACATCACAATAGTTCTGATGTAATGGACTATGATGTCATTGAGGCTCTAATGTAAACCCACTATGACGTCACTAGGGTTCTACTTTTACCAACTATGACATCACTAGTTCTACTGTAACCCACTATGACGTCACTAGGGTTCTAAAGTAACAAACTATGACATCACTACAGTTCTGCTGTAACGTACTATGACATCATTGAGGCTCTAATGTAAACCCACTATGACGTTCTAAAGTAACAAACTATGACATCACTACAGTTCTACTTTGACCAACTATGACATCACTAGTTACTGTAACCCACTATGAGGTCAAAATTTAAAAAAGAGAGACTCATGACCCACACATTATAAGAGCCAATTGTCTCTTTCACAGCAGACATTTTGACTTGTCACAGAAGGAGAAGCTCAGGTGTAACTGGTAACTTTAATGAGGATGACTATGTTGTATTCTAGTGTCTCAGTAAGCCATGACAGTGGTAGTAAGACTTCATTCATTTCATTATATCAATGTCTTCTGTTAAAAAGACCAATCAAGTGTGTTATGTTACATTTGGTGTGGTTGTTCTGCAGTTCTTTTTCACCAGGTAAGTGTGTGAACTGTCCACTGAACGGTTTGTTGCCTTAATGATCTCACAACATGACAGAAGAATCACAGTGAGACAGCTTGAAATGTTTGAAGTTCTGATTTTGACTAGTGTGGTTGATGGTCATTGCTCCTCTCCTCCAGGTGGAGGCGCTGTAGGACAAAGAAAAACAACTGCTTTCTCAAGTTTTTCATGGACACAATAAAATAAAGCAGCAGGGCTGAAGCTGTTGTAACCTATCTTATACATTGTTGTAGTCCCAGCTGTTTGTTAAACAGTAGAAAGAGTGTGAAAAGACTGGGTCCCGCTGTATTACTCAGGCTGCACTACAGCGTCTATTCACAGGCGCGATCCCACTACTGAGCGGCACGGGGGCTTTGACCTGCTCCGTTTCCGACCTGGGCCGGTGCACCCCTCCTTAAACGACCTGGTGGTCCCGGGCTCCCCCAGGAACACCATATCGATACCGAACTTAGTGCGGACACCCGATCGGCATAGTCCACTGCAGCTCAGAACTCCTGAGCTCAAACGATCCGCCAGCCTCAGCCTCCCAGTAACTTGGATTACAGGCGCGCGCCACCGCACCCGGCGAGAGATATATTCATTCATGGAGATTTGGGGTTTTAAAATGTGATGTCATCAGGGAGAAAGCTCTGTCGCCATCTAGAGGCGGTCAATAAATATAACACCTGCAGACTTAAAGGCTGATCAGTGTTTGTCCAATTTCCTTAAACATTTTCAATGATAACACCTCACTTCAATAAAGACAAATACTATTTTTTTTCACAACATCCTCATCCTTAAACACAATCTTAGCCTATAGGAATCACGTATGACTAAAATGGAGCTACAGTTCTGCTGTGACCAACTATGACATCACTATAGTACTGTAACAGACTTTGACGTGACTGGGGTTCTAATATAACCCACTATGACGTCATCTGGGTTCTACTGTGATCAACTATGACATCACAATAGTTCTGATGTAACGGACCATGATGTCATTGAGGCTCTAATGTAAACCCACTATGACGTCACTAGGGTTCTACTTTTACCAACTATGACATCACTAGTTCTACTGTAACCCACTATGACGTCACTAGGGTTCTAAAGTAACAAACTATGACATCACTACAGTTCTGCTCTAACGGATTATGACATCATTGAGGCTCTAATGTAAACCCACTATGACGTTCTAAAGTAACAAACTATGACATCACTACAGTTCTGCTGTAACGGACTATGACATCATTGAGGCTCTAATGTAAACCCACTATGACGTTCTAAAGTAACAAACTATGACATCACTACAGTTCTACTTTTACCAACTATGACATCACTAGTTACTGTAACCCACTATGAGGTCAAAATTGAAAAAAGAGAGACTCATGACCCACACATTATAAGAGCCAATTGTCTCTTTCACAGCAGACATTTTGACTTGTCACAGAAGGAGAAGCTCAGGTGTAACTGGTAACTTTAATGAGGATGACTATGTTGTATTCTAGTGTCTCAGTAAGCCATGACAGTGGTAGTAAGACTTCATACATTTCATTATATCAATGTCTTCTGTTAAAAAGACCAATCAAGTGTGTTATGTTACAGTTGGTGTGGTTGTTCTGCAGTTCTTTTTCACCAGGTAAGTGTGTGAACTGTCCACTGAACGGTTTGTTGCCTTAATGATCTCACAACATGACAGAAGAATCACAGTGAGACAGCTTGAAATGTTTGAAGTTCTGATTTTGACTAGTGTGGTTAATGGTCATTGCTCCTCTCCTCCAGGTGGAGGCGGTGGAGGACAAAGAAAAACAACTGCTTTCTCAAGTTTTTCATGGACACAATAAAATAAAGCAGCAGGGCTGAAGCTGTTGTAACCTATCTTATACATTGTTGTAGTCCCAGCTGTTTGTTAAACAGTAGAAAGAGTGTGAAAAGACTGGGTCCCGCTGTATTACTCAGGCTGCACTACAGCGTCTATTCACAGGCGCGATCCCACTACTGAGCAGCACGGGGGCTTTGACCTGCTCCGTTTCCGACCTGGGCCGGTGCACCCCTCCTTAAACGACCTGGTGGTCCCGGGCTCCCCCAGGAACACCATATCGATACCGAACTTAGTGCGGACACCCGATCGGCATAGTCCACTGCAGCTCAGAACTCCTGAGCTCAAACGATCCGCCAGCCTCAGCCTCCCAGTAACTTGGATTACAGGCGCGCGCCACCGCACCCGGCGAGAGATACTTTCATTCATGGAGATTTGGGGTTTTAAAATGTGATGTCATCAGGGAGAAAGCTCTGCCGCCATCTAGAGGCGGTCAATAAATATAACACCTGCAGACTTAAAGGCTGATCAGTGTTTGTCCAATTTCCTTAAACATTTTCAATGATAACACCTCACTTCAATAAAGACAAATACTATTTTTTTTCACAACATCCTCATCCTTAAACACAATCTTAGCCTATAGGAATCACGTATGACTAAAATGGAGCTACAGTTCTGCTGTGACCAACTATGACATCACTATAGTACTGTAACAGACTTTGACGTGACTGGGGTTCTAATATAACCCACTATGACGTCATCTGGGTTCTACTGTGATCAACTATGACATCACAATAGTTCTGATGTAACTGACTATGATGTCATTGAGGCTCTAATGTAAACCCACTATGACGTCACTAGGGTTCTACTTTTACCAACTATGACATCACTAGTTCTACTGTAACCCACTATGACGTCACTAGGGTTCTAAAGTAACAAACTATGACATCACTACAGTTCTGCTGTAACGTACTATGACATCATTGAGGCTCTAATGTAAACCCACTATGACGTCACTAGGGTTCTAAAGTAACAAACTATGACATCACTACAGTTTTGCTGTAACGGACTATGACATCATTGAGGCTCTAATGTAAACCCACTATGACGTTCTAAAGTAACAAACTATGATATCACTACAGTTCTACTTTGACCAACTATGACATCACTAGTTACTCTAACCGGTTTGTTGCCTGCTACCGTCAGGCAGACGGTATCGGACCACCAGGTTCAAGAACAGCTTTTTTCCGAGCAGCACAAGAATGTTGAACTCCGCAAGTCCCTTAACTGCTGTCTGAGACACTTATATATATATATATATATATATATATATATATATATATATATATATATATGTATTCTTTACATACATGTTTACATGTTGTGTGTGTGTATATGTGTATATATATGTATATGTATATATATATGTGTGTATGTGTGTATATATATATATGTACATATATTCTAGGTTTATTTTATCTAAAATTTGGTTCTTATTGCACTATACGTTGTTACTCTTACTCTATATACTCTATACTATTTTTACATTTTTTATTGTTGCATTATTGAGGAGAGCTTGGAACACAAAAATTTCATTGCCAGCTATGACTGCTTGCCTGTTATGTTGTGCATTTGACGAATAAACTAACTAACTTAATGATCTCACAACATGACAGAAGAATCACAGTGAGACAGCTTGAAATGTTTGAAGTTCTGATTTTGACTAGTGTGGTTGATGGTCATTGCTCCTCTCCTCCAGGTGGAGGCGCTGTAGGACAAAGAAAAACAACTGCTTTCTCAAGTTTTTCATGGACACAATAAAATAAAGCAGCAGGGCTGAAGCTGTTGTAACCTATCTTATACATTGTTGTAGTCCCAGCTGTTTGTTAAACAGTAGAAAGAGTGTGAAAAGACTGGGTCCCGCTGTATTACTCAGGCTGCACTACAGCGTCTATTCACAGGCGCGATCCCACTACTGAGCGGCACGGGGGCTTTGACCTGCTCCGTTTCTGACCTGGGCCGGTGCACCCCTCCTTAAACGACCTGGTGGTCCCGGGCTCCCCCAGGAACACCATATCGATACCGAACTTAGTGCGGACACCCGATCGGCATAGTCCACTGCAGCTCAGAACTCCTGAGCTCAAACGATCCCCCAGCCTCAGCCTCCCAGTAACTTGGATTACAGGCGCGCGCCACCGCACCCGGCGAGAGATACTTTCATTCATGGAGATTTGGGGTTTTAAAATGTGATGTCATCAGGGAGAAAGCTCTGCCGCCATCTAGAGGCGGTCAATAAATATAACACCTGCAGACTTAAAGGCTGATCAGTGTTTGTCCAATTTCCTTAAACATTTTCAATGATAACACCTCACTTCAATAAAGACAAATACTATTTTTTTTCACAACATCCTCATCCTAAAACACAATCTTAGCCTATAGGAATCACGTATGACTAAAATGGAGCTACAGTTCTGCTGTGACCAACTATGACATCACTATAGTTCTACTGTAACAGACTTTGACGTGACTGGGGTTCTAATATAACCCACTATGACGTCATCTGGGTTCTACTGTGATCAACTATGATATCACAATAGTTCTGATGTAACGGACTATGATGTCATTGAGGCTCTAATGTAAACCCACTATGACGTCATCTGGGTTCTACTGTGACCAACTATGACATCACTATAGTTCTACTGTAACAGACTTTGACGTGACTGGGGTTCTAATATAACCCACTATGACGTCATATGGGTTCTACTGTGACCAACTATGATATCACAATAGTTCTGATGTAACGGACTATGATGTCATTGAGGCTCTAATGTAAACCCATATGACGTCACTAGGGTTCTACTTTTACCAACTATGACATCACTAGTTCTACTGTAAACCACTATGACGTCACTAGGGTTCTAAAGTAACAAACTATGACATCACTACAGTTCTGCCCTAACGTACTATGACATCATTGAGGCTCTAATGTAAACCCACTATGACGTTCTAAAGTAACAAACTATGACATCACTACAGTTCTACTTTGACCAACTATGACATCACTAGTTACTGTAACCCACTATGAGGTCAAAATTGAAAAAAGAGAGACTCATGACCCACACATTATAAGAGCCAATTGTCTCTTTCACAGCAGACATTTTGACTTGTCACAGAAGGAGAAGCTCAGGTGTAACTGGTAACTTTAATGAGGATGACTATGTTGTATTCTAGTGTCTCAGTAAGCCATGACAGTGGTAGTACGACTTCATTCATTTCATTATATCAATATCTTCTGTTAAAAAGACCAATCAAGTGTGTTATGTTACATTTGGTGTGGTTGTTCTGCAGTTCTTTTTCACCAGGTAAGTGTCTGAACTGTCCACTGAACGGTTTGTTGCCTTAATGATCTCACAACATGACAGAAGAATCACAGTGAGACAGCTTGAAATGTTTGAAGTTCTGATTTTGACTAGTGTGGTTGATGGTCATTGCTCCTCTCCTCCAGGTGGAGGCGCTGTAGGACAAAGAAAAACAACTGCTTTCTCAAGTTTTTCATGGACACAATAAAATAAAGCAGCAGGGCTGAAGCTGTTGTAACCTATCTTATACATTGTTGTAGTCCCAGCTGTTTGTTAAACAGTAGAAAGAGTGTGAAAAGACTGGGTCCCGCTGTATTACTCAGAATGCACTACAGCGTCTATTCATAGGCGCAATCCCACTACTGAGCGGCACGGGGGCTTTGACCTGCTCCGTTTCCGACCTGGGCCGGTGCACCCCTCCTTAAACGACCTGGTGGTCCCGGGCTCCCCCAGGAACACCATATCGATACCGAACTTAGTGCGGACACCCGATCGGCATAGTCCACTGCAGCTCAGAACTCCTGAGCTCAAACGATCCGCCAGCCTCAGCCTCCCAGTAACTTGGATTACAGGCGCGCGCCACCGCACCCGGCGAGAGATACTTTCATTCATGGAGATTTGGGGTTTTAAAATGTGATGTCATCAGGGAGAAAGCTCTGCCGCCATCTAGAGGCGGTCAATAAATATAACACCTGCAGACTTAAAGGCTGATCAGTGTTTGTCCAATTTCCTTAAACATTTTCAATGATAACACCTTACTTCAATAAAGACAAATACTATTTTTTTTCACAACATCCTCATCCTAAAACACAATCTTAGCCTATAGGAATCACGTATGACTAAAATGGAGCTACAGTTCTGCTGTGACCAACTATGACATCACTATAGTTCTACTGTAACAGACTTTGACGTGACTGGGGTTCTAATATAACCCACTATGACGTCATCTGGGTTCTACTGTGATCAACTATGACATCACAATAGTTCTGATGTAACGGACCATGATGTCATTGAGGCTCTAATGTAAACCCACTATGACGTCACTAGGGTTCTACTTTTACCAACTATGACATCACTAGTTCTACTGTAAACCACTATGACGTCACTAGGGTTCTACTTTTACCAACTATGACATCACTTGTTCTACTGTAACCCACTATGACGTCACTAGGGTTCTAAAGTAACAAACTATGACATCACTACAGTTCTGCTGTAACGGACTATGACATCATTTTGGCTCTAATGTAAACCCACTATGACGTTCTAAAGTAACAAACTATGACATCACTACAGTTCTACTTTGACCAACTAAGACATCACTAGTTACTGTAACCCACTATGAGGTCAAAATTGAAAAAAGAGAGACTCATGACCCACACATTATAAGAGCCAATTGTCTCTTTCACAGCAGACATTTTGACTTGTCACAGAAGGAGAAGCTCAGGTGTAACTGGTAACTTTAATGAGGATGACTGTGTTGTATTCTAGTGTCTCAGTAAGCCATGACAGTGGTAGTTAGACTTCATTCATTTCATTATATCAATGTCTTCTGTTAAAAAGACCAATCAAGTGTGTTATGTTACATTTGGTGTGGTTGTTCTGCAGTTCTTTTTCACCAGGTAAGTGTCTGAACTGTCCACTGAACGGTTTGTTGCCTTAATGATCTCACAACATGACAGAAGAATCACAGTGAGACAGCTTGAAATGTTTGAAGTTCTGATTTTGACTAGTGTGGTTGATGGTCATTGCTCCTCTCCTCCAGGTGGAGGCGCTGTAGGACAAAGAAAAACAACTGCTTTCTCAAGTTTTTCATGGACACAATAAAATAAAGCAGCAGGGCTGAAGCTGTTGTAACCTATCTTATACATTGTTGTAGTCCCAGCTGTTTGTTAAACAGTAGAAAGAGTGTGAAAAGACTGGGTCCCGCTGTATTACTCAGGCTGCACTACAGCGTCTATTCACAGGCGCGATCCCACTACTGAGCGGCACGGGGCTTTGACCTGCTCCGTTTCCGACCTGGGCCGGTGCACCCCTCCTTAAACGACCTGGTGGTCCCGGGCTCCCCCAGGAACACCATATCGATACCGAACTTAGTGCGGACACCCGATCGGCATAGTCCACTGCAGCTCAGAACTCCTGAGCTCAAACGATCCGCCAGCCTCAGCCTCCCAGTAACTTGGATTACAGGCGCGCGCCACCGCACCCGGCGAGAGATATATTCATTCATGGAGATTTGGGGTTTTAAAATGTGATGTCATCAGGGAGAAAACTCTGCCGCCATCTAGAGGCGGTCAATAAATATAACACCTGCAGACTTAAAGGCTGATCAGTGTTTGTCCAATTTCCTTAAACATTTTCAATGATAACACCTCACTTCAATAAAGACAAATACTATTTTTTTTCACAACATCCTCATCCTAAAACACAATCTTAGCCTATAGGAATCACGTATGACTAAAATGGAGCTACAGTTCTGCTGTGACCAACTATGACATCACTATAGTTCTACTGTAACAGACTTTGACGTGACTGGGGTTCTAATATAACCCACTATGACGTCATCTGGGTTCTACTGTGATCAACTATGACATCACAATAGTTCTGATGTAATGGACCATGAAGTCATTGAGGCTCTAATGTAAACCCACTATGACGTCACTAGGGTTCTACTTTTACCAACTATGACATCACTAGTTCTACTGTAAACCACTATGACGTCACTAGGGTTCTAAAGTAACAAACTATGACATCACTACAGTTCTGCTGTAACGTACTATGACATCATTGAGGCTCTAATGTAAACCCACTATGACGTTCTAAAGTAACAAACTATGACATCACTACAGTTCTGCTGTAACGTACTATGACATCATTGAGGCTCTAATGTAAACCCACTATGACGTCACTACAGTTCTACTTTGACCAACTATGACATCATTGAGGCTCTAATGTAAACCCACTATGACGTCACTAGGGTTCTAAAGTAACAAACTATGACATCACTACAGTTCTGCGGTAACGGACTATGACATCATTGAGGCTCTAATGTATACCCACTATGACGTTCTAAAGTAACAAACTATGACATCATTACAGTTCTACTTTGACCAACTATGACATCACTAGTTACTCTAACCCACTATGAGGTCAAAATTGGAAAAGGAGAGACTCATGACCCACACATTATAAGAGCCAATTGTCTCTTTCACAGCAGACATTTTGACTTGTCACAGAAGGAGAAGCTCAGGTGTAACTGGTTACTTTAATGAGGATGACTGTGTTGTATTCAAGTGTCTCAGTAGGCCATGACAGTGGTAGTTAGACTTCATACATTTCATTATATCAATGTCTACTGTTAAAAAGACCAATCAAGTGTGTTATGTTACATTTGGTGTGGTTGTTCTGCAGTTCTTTTTCACCAGGTAAGTGTGTGAACTGTCCACTGAACGGTTTGTTGCCTTAATGATCTCACAACATGACAGAAGAATCACAGTGAGACAGCTTGAAATGTTTGAAGTTCTGATTTTGACTAGTGTGGTTGATGGTCATTGCTCCTCTCCTCCAGGTGGAGGCGCTGTAGGACAAAGAAAAACAACTGCTTTCTCAAGTTTTTCATGGACACAATAAAATAAAGCAGCAGGGCTGAAGCAGTTGTAACCTATCTTATACATTGTTGTAGTCCCAGCTGTTTGTTAAACAGTAGAAAGAGTGTGAAAAGACTGGGTCCCGCTGTATTACTCAGGCTGCACTACAGCGTCTATTCACAGGCGCGATCCCACTACTGAGCGGCACGGGGGCTTTGACCTGCTCCGTTTCCGACCTGGGCCGGTGCACCCCTCCTTAAACGACCTGGTGGTCCCGGGCTCCCCCAGGAACACCATATCGATACCGAACTTAGTGCGGACACCCGATCGGCATAGTCCACTGCAGCTCAGAACTCCTGAGCTCAAACGATCCGCCAGCCTCAGCCTCCCAGTAACTTGGATTACAGGCGCGCGCCACCGCACCCGGCGAGAGATACATTCATTCATGGAGATTTGGGGTTTTAAAATGTGATGTCATCAGGGAGAAAGCTCTGTCGCCATCTAGAGGCGGTCAATAAATATAACACCTGCAGACTTAAAGGCTGATCAATGTTTGTCCAATTTCCTTAAACATTTTCAATGATAACACCTCACTTCAATAAAGACAAATACTATTTTTTTTCACAACATCCTCATCCTAAAAGACAATCTTAGCCTATAGGAATCACGTATGACTAAAATGGAGCTACAGTTCTGCTGTGACCAACTATGACATCACTATAGTTCTACTGTAACGGACTTTGACGTGACTGGGGTTCTAATATAACCCACTATGACGTCATCTGGGTTCTACTGTGATCAACTATGACATCACTATAGTTCTACTGTAACAGACTTTGACGTGACTGGGGTTCTAATATAACCCACTATGACGTCATCTGGGTTCTACTGTGATCAACTATGACATCACAATAGTTCTGATGTAACGGACCATGATGTCATTGAGGCTCTAATGTAAACCCACTATGACGTCACTAGGGTTCTACTTTTACCAACTATGACATCACTAGTTCTACTGTAACCCACTATGACGTCACTAGGGTTCTAAAGTAACAAACTATGACATCACTACAGTTCTGCTGTAACGTACTATGACATCATTGAGGCTCTAATGTAAACCCACTATGACGTTCTAAAGTAACAAACTATGACATCACTACAGTTCTGCTGTAACGGACTATGACGTCATTGAGGCTCTAATGTAAACCCACTATGACGTTCTAAAGTAACAAACTATGACATCACTACAGTTCTGCTGTAACGGACTATGACATCATTGAGGCTCTAATGTAAACCCACTATGACGTTCTAAAGTAACAAACTATGACATTATTACAGTTTTACTTTTACCAACTATGACATCACTAGTTACTGTAACCCACTATGAGGTCAAAATTGAAAAAAGAGAGACTCATGACCCACACATTATAAGAGCCAATTGTCTCTTTCACAGCAGACATTTTGACTTATCACAGAAGGAGAAGCTCAGGTGTAACTGGTAACTTTAATGAGGATGACTGTGTTGTATTCTAGTGTCTCAGTAAGCCATGACAGTGGTAGTTAGACTTCATACATTTCATTATATCAATGTCTTCTGTTAAAAAGACCAATCAAGTGTGTTGTTACATTTGGTGTGGTTGTTCTGCAGTTCTTTTTCACCAGGTAAGTGTCTGAACTGTCCACTGAACGGTTTGTTGCCTTAATGATCTCACAACATGACAGAAGAATCACAGTGAGACAGCTTGAAATGTTTGAAGTTCTGATTTTGACTAGTGTGGTTGATGGTCATTGCTCCTCTCCTCCAGGTGGAGACGCTGTAGGACAAAGAAAAACAACTGCTTTCTCAAGTTTTTCATGGACACAATAAAATAAAGCAGCAGGGCTGAAGCAGTTGTAACCTATCTTATACATTGTTGTAGTCCCAGCTGTTTGTTAAACAGTAGAAAGAGTGTGAAAAGACTGGGTCCCGCTGTATTACTCAGGCTGCACTACAGCGTCTATTCACAGGCGCGATCCCACTACTGAGCGGCACGGGGGATTTGACCTGCTCCGTTTCCGACCTGGGCCGGTGCACCCCTCCTTAAACGACCTGGTGGTCCCGGGCTCCCCCAGGAACACCATATCGATACCGAACTTAGTGCGGACACCCGATCGGCATAGTCCACTGCAGCTCAGAACTCCTGAGCTCAAACGATCCGCCAGCCTCAGCCTCCCAGTAACTTGGATTACAGGCGCGCGCCACCGCACCCGGCGAGAGATACATTCATTCATGGAGATTTGGGGTTTTAAAATGTGATGTCATCAGGGAGAAAGCTCTGTCGCCATCTAGAGGCGGTCAATAAATATAACACCTGCAGACTTAAAGGCTGATCAATGTTTGTCCAATTTCCTTAAACATTTTCAATGATAACACCTCACTTCAATAAAGACAAATACTATTTTTTTTCACAACATCCTCATCCTAAAAGACAATCTTAGCCTATAGGAATCACGTATGACTAAAATGGAGCTACAGTTCTGCTGTGACCAACTATGACATCACTATAGTTCTACTGTAACGGACTTTGACGTGACTGGGGTTCTAATATAACCCACTATGACGTCATCTGGGTTCTACTGTGATCAACTATGACATCACTATAGTTCTACTGTAACAGACTTTGACGTGACTGGGGTTCTAATATAACCCACTATGACGTCATCTGGGTTCTACTGTGATCAACTATGACATCACAATAGTTCTGATGTAACGGACCATGATGTCATTGAGGCTCTAATGTAAACCCACTATGACGTCACTAGGGTTCTACTTTTACCAACTATGACATCACTAGTTCTACTGTAACCCACTATGACGTCACTAGGGTTCTAAAGTAACAAACTATGACATCACTACAGTTCTGCTGTAACGTACTATGACATCATTGAGGCTCTAATGTAAACCCACTATGACGTTCTAAAGTAACAAACTATGACATCACTACAGTTCTGCTGTAACGGACTATGACGTCATTGAGGCTCTAATGTAAACCCACTATGACGTTCTAAAGTAACAAACTATGACATCACTACAGTTCTGCTGTAACGGACTATGACATCATTGAGGCTCTAATGTAAACCCACTATGACGTTCTAAAGTAACAAACTATGACATTATTACAGTTTTACTTTTACCAACTATGACATCACTAGTTACTGTAACCCACTATGAGGTCAAAATTGAAAAAAGAGAGACTCATGACCCACACATTATAAGAGCCAATTGTCTCTTTCACAGCAGACATTTTGACTTATCACAGAAGGAGAAGCTCAGGTGTAACTGGTAACTTTAATGAGGATGACTGTGTTGTATTCTAGTGTCTCAGTAAGCCATGACAGTGGTAGTTAGACTTCATACATTTCATTATATCAATGTCTTCTGTTAAAAAGACCAATCAAGTGTGTTGTTACATTTGGTGTGGTTGTTCTGCAGTTCTTTTTCACCAGGTAAGTGTCTGAACTGTCCACTGAACGGTTTGTTGCCTTAATGATCTCACAACATGACAGAAGAATCACAGTGAGACAGCTTGAAATGTTTGAAGTTCTGATTTTGACTAGTGTGGTTGATGGTCATTGCTCCTCTCCTCCAGGTGGAGACGCTGTAGGACAAAGAAAAACAACTGCTTTCTCAAGTTTTTCATGGACACAATAAAATAAAGCAGCAGGGCTGAAGCAGTTGTAACCTATCTTATACATTGTTGTAGTCCCAGCTGTTTGTTAAACAGTAGAAAGAGTGTGAAAAGACTGGGTCCCGCTGTATTACTCAGGCTGCACTACAGCGTCTATTCACAGGCGCGATCCCACTACTGAGCGGCACGGGGGATTTGACCTGCTCCGTTTCCGACCTGGGCCGGTGCACCCCTCCTTAAACGACCTGGTGGTCCCGGGCTCCCCCAGGAACACCATATCGATACCGAACTTAGTGCGGACACCCGATCGGCATAGTCCACTGCAGCTCAGAACTCCTGAGCTCAAACGATCCGCCAGCCTCAGCCTCCCAGTAACTTGGATTACAGGCGCGCGCCACCGCACCCGGCGAGAGATACATTCATTCATGGAGATTTGAATATATATAGATATCTATAATTCAGTTGCAGATATCCTTAATTCACATAGTGGATATCCGCAACTACCCCTGTAGCTTTCCAGCAGGTAGTTGACCAAGTTGTCCACCCAGGTTGTGATCCTTGATGGTCCTATATATCATTTCTGGTGAACAAACTTATTTACAACATTCCATGCCCATAAAATCACTTTGCCCCCTGTAATATAGTGCAAATAATAATAACAAAAGCATCAGCATGGATACAAAATATCTATGTAATAACCTATTTAAAAATAACCCATGTGTCATGTTCTGTCTTTGTCTTGTCTTGTTTTGGTGGTTCCCCGTGTTTCCTGTTTTATTTTGGTATGTCTGTCTTGTTCCTCCCCATGTCCTGTCAAGTTTCCCTCCTGTTTGATTACTGCTCCCTCCCCTAATGTGTTACACCGGTCCCTCGTTGTCTACCCTGTCTTGTGTGTGTATATTTAACTCCCTGTGTGTCATTGTTCCGTGTCTTTGCATTGTACCTTTGCATTGGTGAGTTTGTCCCTGTATGTTCCTGTGTTCCATGTGCCTTTTTGCCTTTTTTGCCTTTTTTGCCATTTGGGTCCTGCTTGCCTGCCTGTCTGCCTCGACCCTAACACTATGTAAATATTAAAAAAGGCAACATTGCTGCCTGTACAGTCTGACTGCTGCAGGAAGAAAATATCTGTGGTATCTATCTCTTTATAGGTCTTCTTAACATGGCGATGTTGTCTAGCCAGAAAACTATTTGCAGATCATTTGTTCATGATGCGTAAAGACAGAATGCATTGATTGTGTGTCTCATATGTTCTTACATCAAAGGCTCTGTACAATCACATAGGTCTTTTAGATACATTTATATAAACACAGAACAAAATTATAAAAATTAACACTTTTGTTTTTGCTCCTATTTTTCGTGAACTGAAATCAAAGTTTCAAGCTTTTTCTGAGTAACACAAAAGGCCTATTTCTCCTAAATATTGTTCATATGTGTTACTGAGCACTTCTCTTTTGCTGTGATATCCATCCACCTGACAGGTGTGGAATAGTATATCAAGATGCTGATAGGGCACCATGATGATGGCATAGACGTGCCGATCACAATAAACGGCCACTCTTCTTGAAAAGAGACTTATTAGACACAGCTCACCCACATGACTTCATACACACTGGCTATCTGCCCACTACACTATACCTGGATTCATCTGTGAAGACCCACATGACTTCATACACACTGGCTATCTGCCCACTACACTATACCTGGATTCATCTGTGAAGACCCACATGACTTCATACACACTGGCTATCTGCCCACTACACTATACCTGGATTCATCTGTGAAGAGAACACTTCTCCAGATCGTCAGACACTATTGAAGGTAAACATTGGCCCACTGAAGTCTGTTACAATGACAAACTGCAGACAGGTCAGTGACTACAGTAAAGGCATATTCACAAGTCTTTGATTATGTAAACCAATTGTTTCACCAGCTGTCCAGTGACAGTCCTGTAGTTAGCAAGTGTTCCTTTTTGTATACATTTTGAACCACCGAGTTTCAAGTTTTGGCAGTTTTTTTTAAGATAATTTTTTAAATATTTTTTTCCGCTTTATTAGACAGATTTGGAGAGACAGAGTTGAGATGGGGCAAAGAGGGGACGACATGCAGAGAACTGGTTCGAACTGGGTCTGCTGCAACTGAGCCTTTAAAAAACTCCTTGATTTTAGCTCATGCTATCTGTCTGAGATGTCTGAGAAGCCAATGTGTTGACTGATGGCTGCTTATATCTGCACGGTAACAAGGTGGTCGCTCCAGTAAAGAGTGTGTCTGCTGGTATAGGGAGATGAAAACTGAGGCAGTGTTCTCCAGACAGACTTTCATTAGCTAATAGTGTTGTGGAGGATAATCAATTCATTCTTACAGACATAAACAGTCTGGGGCTTTTCCAGCGCACTGCCCTTCACCTCTGTTTGGCTCCAACTCATTCCCCACCTCAAAATGCACTGGCTCCAATTCTCTTCCTGTGTTCCTTGATCTCTTTCTATTTGGCAAGAAACTTACTTCACTGAAAAGCTTTCGCCAGAGATTTAGCCGTACCCTTCTATCTTTAACAGCAGGTTGATCTCAGGTCTATATTCTAAATGCAGCACATTTGGTGAGAAAGCAAGATGCCTCGGATCCCTGTGCAATGAGCTACACTATAGATCATCTATAGTAGGCTCGTTTGCGTGTTTGCTTTTTCGTCAGATTTAGAAGAAGCACTTCAAAGGATTTCTGCAAAAATTTAAAACGTGAACCGATGTCGCATTGAACACCTGCAACATTGTTAGACTCAAAATTTACAGTTGTTATTTAAATCAACACATCTTAAAAATGCATGTTTTTAATGATAAAATGTATCGTACATCAATCAGAGAATTATAAAAATTTAAACAAATCCTTCTGTAATAACCTTCAGTATAGGGCAATGAATTACTATAAAGTTCACTTGGTGTAAGTGGTTTAGAAGTTGCGATGATGGTATAGGAGAAATATACAGACACAAACATACAAGGTCTAGTCAAATAAACACCTAAATATACATTTTGGACCTTTGATTTATAAAAGAAGACATGTTATGGGGGCGCCCTTAGCTCAGTTGGTAGGGCGTCCCCCCCTCCCCCCCCCGGGCCGGGCCCAGCAGCAGACAAAAAATAATAAGACATGTTATGGAAGCAAAATAGACCAACACCTTAAAATTGACCAGTGCTTTACATAAACAATGTGTTTGCCTGCCGTGTCTCACCTTTAACAACTAAATGTAACCTGTTTGATTGTAATATAGTCCTGATAATAACAGTCTACTGCTCTCTGGTCATACTGGTGCTAAGATCTCACCACTGACGTGTCACTCTACATGTTGTCACCTTAACACACACTCTACACACTGCTCCATTCATTACCCTCGGCTACTGACAGCTGTGGTTGTAGACTAGCACTAAACAAAGGGGGGAGGGCAAGGTGAATCCCCCTCCAACCCCTGACTGACTGACTGACACACACACACACACACACACACACACACACACACACACACACACACACACACACACACACACACACACACACACACACACACACACACACACACACACACACACACACACACACACACAGAGAAAGAGCTCCCTCCTTACCCACTCTAATCCACTCTAGCACTATAGCAGCTGTTGCTTTCTGCAGACCCTGTGCCCCCATTCATTATTCAGAAAAGTGTCAAAGACAGGCAATCATACACACTCATTCACAGCAAGGACCTCTCTCTCTCTCTCTCTCTCTCTCTTCAGCACAGTGTTGCTTACTCAACCCAGCACAGCCTGTCATGGGAGATTCATGCTTAGCCCCACCTGTCGGGTACACGTGTATTCCATGAAACATTTGAACCCACATGGGGCCCATGTTAGGTGAGACACACTCCACCATAGCATCCATGTTGGATTGTTTCCAACTGATCCCTGGTATAGGGGGCAGAGAGTGTGAATGTCAAAAGTGTCAGAAATCACAGTCATTTTCATGTAGCACTGGAGGACCTGTACAGTAAACATGGACTGGGATATACTGTATAGTGGAACCCAATACTGTGGCTTCACTCCAACACTTCACTTGTTTGGCTGCTTCATGTCATTTCTATTCATTTATTTACGGCTCTTGACCATAGTATCATGGTATGGAGTACAAGACATTCAAATAATAACAGAACAAAACAATGGTGTACGGCATGGACAAAACAAAAACGCTCCTTAAACAATGGTAGCACATTTTTCAGAAAGGCACCTGTTTTACCAATAACTTTTGGTCTTTCCGACCTCAAAAGCAAAAGTCAATTCAAACATAGCTGGAAAGTTAACATAATATTTCAGCAGGTACTTCTTTCTATAATACAACACATTTATATTCTTACACTCAAACAGGACATGATACTCATCGCCAAAATAATTGTCATCACAGAGGTTACAAACTCTCTGACTTCTATCCAGCCCCTTACAACAAGCCTTCCACAGAGGAATTCTCCTTTTAGTAGATAACAAGCAACCAGTCCCAGGTGTGTGTGGGAGCATGTGGTCTAGAGAGCCTGGGAAGCCTTCCAGTGAAGTATTCTATAAAGGAAACCACATGGTGCAATCCTAGGGCCGATAACTCTTCACTCTCCCTGCTTGCCTGACTTTGAACATCTGGTGCATCTCATACGGTCCATCTGATTTTTCCCCAACTTATTTAAATCAAATCAAATAGGTTTTATTTGTATAGCCCAATATCACAAATTGACATTTGCCTCAGTGGTCTTTACATTCCATACAATATGATACAATATGATACAATATGACACCCTGCCCTTACACCCTTAGCTCAGCTGAGAAAAAACTCCCAGTAAAAACCCTTTACCGGGATTAAAAAAATGTTTGAAGAAATCTCAGGGAGAGTTGACAAAGTAAGGGATCCCTCTCCCAGGACGGACATGCTGCAATAGATGTCATAAGTAGAGAAAATCACGAAGGAATTTGATCATTGACCAGATGTTTACATAATACTAAAGTAAGCGCGAATAGTGTGGATGCAGGAGGACTTCAGATGCTTCCAGAGGATCCACACCGTCTCGTCTCCACTATGGAAATCTAAGGTTTCCAGCGCCGGGATTACATCCCACGTCTCCAGGTGGCGTCCTTAACCACTGCAACATCTTCCGCGTTGATGATCCATTCTCAGATGTTACCGGAGGGGGGACCAGATCCACACCGTCTCGTCACCACCAGGGAAAACTGGAAGAGGACAGACAGGCAACCAGTGAGCAAAGCAAAAATTAATTTAAAGATTGAACAAGCATGCAAGTAGAAAGAGTACTATCCTGATGGACGGTGAATCAGTGCTGATGTGAGGTAATAGCAGGCGGGGAGCATCCGTTCCTAGGACGGCTGATTCCACAGAACTCGGAGTCAGTCGAGTAGCATGGAGAGTGCTTGGTAGACAGAGGGAGAGAACCCCCGGGGCAACGCTCAGCCAATCATGGAAGATAGACAGAAGTGCACAAATGTTAGAGAAATGGTATCAGTTATGCGTTTTGCGTCGGCAGGACAATTTTTCAGTGGGAGGACAACCGGTACTCAGGCCCAGACAGACCGAGACCGAGGCAGCTCCTCAGGCTGTTATTGATAACGATATAACAATGTTAAACAATATGAACACAATTAACATTAAATTACATTGATTTACACTCTACCGTTCCCCACCGACACACAATCGGCACCAGCCCCCCAGAACCAGAGCCAGCCCCCCCAGCACCCCGCCCCCAGAGAGCACGCCCTAGTGCGGCACTAGTCCCGCGGAGGACCGGGGGCCATAGATAGAGAATAGACAGTATAGAATAGGGAATAGCCAATGCACCGCTGCCACGAGGCAATCTATCCACAGTTCTCCCGATTTCTATCATTAATCACAGTGAGTGGGGACGCTCTGTAGACACATCTAAACGGGTTACATCAATGCAGCTGGCTTTACAGTAGCTCATAGACCATTCAGAATCCAGGTTTTCCAAACAGTTGACACACGTCCAAAGTGAACGTCAGTGGCCAAAGGGACACATTTAGTTTGCAGAAAGCTCTCACATTCACCAAACATCTAGCACATTCAAAACAATCTAATATGTCCCTCAAACAACACATGTTTTCAAATCAATATATTCCTTCATTCAATCATTACACAATGAAAAGCAAAACATTATATATGTAAATATATTTATGATTTAACATTTGTGCAAAGGAGTTTCAAAAAGGGGCCTCAGAGATTCATTTGTATCAGCTGTAAGTAGATTTAACACAGTCAATCCAAACCGGTGTGATGTCTTTCAATGGGATCTGTGTTCACTGTTTAGAAGAATAGACCGGAAAATGAGTGAAACCAATGAACACATTTATAAAAGAAGAACTTTGCTGTGTTCAGAAGGTGATGATAAAAGTCAGGCTGGATCCCAGTCTCATTAAGGGTGTCTAAGGAATCCAGATCAAACTGTACACTGCTTGCATTTATGGGGGCGGGACCTGATAAGCCTTTGGCTTCTTCCGTCTCCCTTCGGACAACACAAAGTATGATGTATGAATATTTGCAAGAGAAAATTGTGTATTGTGTGGAATTGTCCGAAAGAATAATAAATAAATAAATAAATAAATTAGACTTTGCCCAGGACACTTGATAGGCGTGTCACAGTACAGTGGTGGTAGGCAATGCTTTGAATACGTTAAAGCTCCTAAGAAGCTTCAATATGGTACTTTGACCTTCGACCTTTGACCTCAGTCAGAGTGGACATTTGTGCAAAGTTTGAAGAAAATCCTTCAAAGCGTTCATGAGGTAACACACTCACAATAATGGCCAGGACAGAAGGACGGACAGACAGACAGACAGACAGACAGACAGACAGACAGACAGACAGACAGACAGACAGACAGACAGACAGACAGACAGACAGACAAACGTCAGCTCATACAGATGTATGAATGGACAACACGCAAATCATAAAGCCTTCAGCCTTTCGGCTATCTCTCTCGCCGAGTTATAAAAAAGGAGGAATTAAAATTATTAAATGAAACAGTTGCTTTTTGTTTTTTTTGGTCCGGGACAGACTGATCTTTGTCTGCAGTAGCTGATGATTGTCTGGCCTCTACATGGGAAGGCAGCACTAACAAAGCAGCAGTGACCCAGCCTGGCCCTACCACACTGCACTGGGAAATATGCAGATCTGCAAACAACACAAACGGGGGTCACAGGTCATGCTACAGCTGGAGAGGCGCACACACACACACACACACACACACACACACACACACAAAGCAAAGCTGAGATGCTGTGAAGGCATTCCTCCATCCCCCAGCTCCAAGTCAACTACAATACAAGGAAGCTATCTTAAAGAGGACCTATGATGCTTTTTGACTTTTATGACCTATAAACGTTGTTATTATGATTCATAGTCATGCTTAACCATACTAAATTATCAAATAATGACTTACATGCATTTCAACGTATTCCCTGCTGACCGTCTGGGGTGTCTGTGCAGAGCACTAAACACTATTCTAGCCAGTCGAGAAGTCACGTGTTCAAAGCGGTCTACCCTTTGTAACTTTGTGACGTCGCATGTAACTTCGTGAAGTCACCACGCGGATGTTTCCATGTATGGTAATGCTGTCACTTCCCTGTTTGCGTCTGCCTCGCGCCCTTATAGGTCCATGCTCGCGCTTCCCGCCACTGAAAGTGTTCCGGAAGGAAGGTAACCAATCACAACGGAGTGGGGTTTGCAGGAGTGGGGGGAGGGGAGCGGAGATTGCCGAAGCACAGGCGGAGGGAGCGGAGATGGCCGATGCACACACACTCAAGTGTTGAGAGGACGTGCTGGATCGCCAAAATAAGAGAAAGAGCTTCCCGAAAATCTACATAGTTTTTTGTGATGTGATTCGTGTCAGGTTGCTCTATAGCAGTGTAAAACAAGAAATTAAGACCAGAAAAGTAGTATAATAGGTCCTCTTTAAAGAATATGAGTAGGTTTAAAGTCTGACCTCCTGGACCAGTTAAACTAACGTGTTAAGGCGAAACACTGCATGCAGAAACATTGTGGCAGATAAATAGTTTTGCTGTGACTGACAAAACACATTGGCAAATGGTTTCCTGTGTTCACATGATCATCATCAGAACAATGCCATAATTGTCTACACATATCGTAATGTGTTTGAACCTGACAACTGAACAATTATTGTTTTGGATCAGATCACGACTGTGGCCAGATAGATTTTCTATATATTTGGGATTAAAGTAAGAACTCAAATGACCAGGGCTGAATGAAAGAATATTTTGAGAAGATAAAGTTACCAAATAGATTTCTCTTATGGGCATTTTGAAACACATGGTTCAAACTCTTCTCTCTCCTGAAAAGAAACCCCTATGCGGTTGTTTTAGAGTCTTCTTCATTGAGGTGAGTGGGGGTGGGGGTCAACAAGAAGGGCTAAACGCCGTCAACATTACGCTTTAAACAGTGTCAGTGTGATTTATCAGTCCACTTCAAACATAACAGAGGATTCCACAGGTCTACTTCCATTGTTTGTTTGTTTGTGTGTGTGCGTGTGTGTGTGTGTGTGCGTGCGTTCCTGCGTGCGTGCGTGCGTGTGTGCATGTGTGTGCCTGTGTGCGTGTGTGCATTGTGTTTGTGTCTGAAAGGTTAAAAGTTCAGCTCAGGTGTCTGTCCCCTCCTCTCTCCAGTGTGGTCGAGCATATGAGAATCAAAATGTTGGCACCATAGATAGTATATAACATATTGGCACACACTGACGTTATGCTGTCACGTATATATATACTGTACACCGCAATGGAAAGAACAACATCTGGGTAACAGTGAATGCTGACCTGGGTCCCTGTGTGAGGACTATGGAAGTAGTCTTAAGAACATGGTGGATGATGAACTACTGCTGGCACTGAATCAAGCCCTTATTTCTCCAGAGCAGAGATGGCTATGTGAGCACGTTAAGCTCCAGGTGAAGAACGTGCAGAGACACAGAGAATACCACACACCTTCCACAGCAGACAGTATCAGGAATGTGTGTGTGTGTGTGTGTGTGTGTGTGTGTGTGTGTGTGTGTGTGTGTGTGTGTGTGTGTGTAAAAAAAAAAGGCAGAAAGGAAAAGGTATTTTATATGGGTGTCTAAAGCAAATGTTTTTCCCTTCTTGGCTTAAAGCAGCCATCTTTTCTATTTTGATCACAACATTCTATGGAGTGAGCATGGGTCAGGTGTAGTGACAAGTCTGCAGAGTATGATCTGCTGAATCCCTACATATCCTGCGCTGAAAAATAATCAGTTCTAAAACACAGTCTAGACTCTGTAAGTGGGCATGTTGCCAGCTACGATAGGCCCCCATTTGTTTGCAGACCCTTTATTTACACATCTGTTTACAGAGCCTAGGCTGTGTATCAACACTGGATCTTTTTGAGCACACACAGTACAGAAGAGATAGCCGATCATTAGAAGATTTCCCCTGATTTTATCAAAAAGTGATTTTGACAACAAGCTTTCTCCAGAATCACTGAATCCAGCTATACATTCATCAGGTTAACACAAACACCACTCCGGGTGAATGATACTATGGTTCTGTAACTGCTGGATGAGTAACTAAGCAATTGTTCCTCACAAGTGACTAAGTCCATAGTCAATATCTCTATTATCAATGGAAGAACATTTCCAAAGAGGGGACAGACGGACATACATATAGATAGTGTTTAACTAGGGAATTCCAGCTTATTTTCTAACACTTTCAGTTGGAAGACATTTCTATTATTCAACTCATTTGTTCAGATGAAAAGAGACAGTTGTGTAAAGATCTACAGTAATGTAAAAGAGAGGCCTTTTGATACTTGACTGTGACCTCCCCCCAGGCCAGGAGTCCACATGAAGTCAGTTTAGTTACTTCATATACTGTACACTCACCGGCCACTTTATTAGGCACACCTTGCTGGTACCGGGTTGGACCTACTTTGGCCTTCAGAACTGCCTTAATTCTCAGTGGCATATTTTCAACAAGGTGTAGGAAACATTCCTCAGAGGTTTTTGTCCATATTGACATGACAGCATCATGCAGTGGCTGCAGATCTGCCGGCTGCACATCCAAGGCAAGCTTATTTGTATAGCAGAATTCAGACACAAGGCAATTCAGTGTTTTACAGGGGCATGAAATACAGAGATCACAGAAACATAGAACAAATACAGGCAGACCAAATGCCAAAGTAAATACATTTTAAAAACAAATAAATAAACTGACAGGTTAAAAGGGAAACAGAAAAGTCTTCAGATTTGATTTAAAAGAGCTGAGAGTTGCAGCAGACCTCAAGTTTTCTGGGAGTTCCAGATATGCGGTGCATTAAAACTTAAAGCTGCCTCTCCCTGTCTAGTCCTAACTCTGGGACCGGGAGTAGACTTGTCCCAGACGACCTGAGAGCTCTGGACAGTTCATAACTTATCAGCAGATCAGAAATGTATTTTGGCCCTAAACCATTCAGTGCTTTACAAACCAACATTAATATTTTGAAATCAATTCTTTGATTGACAGGGAGCCAGTTAAAAGACCTCAGAACTGGGGTGATCCACTTGTTTGGTGAGGACTTGAGCAGCAGCGTTCTGAAGCTGTTTGATTGATTTTATTTGAAGTCCTGCAAAGACACTGTTACAGTAGTCAAGTCTGCTAAAACTGAATGCATGGACAAGTTTTTCAAAATTTTGCTGAGACATTAGCCCTTTAATTCTTGATATGTTTTTAAGGTGGTATAGGCTGACTTAAAGCAGCTCCGAGTAACATTTAAATATCTTTTAAACAGCTTCATGTTTCCTCTGATAATCATAAATTACCTTTAACAGCAAACGAGACCATCAGTGCAAAGAAAGACGTTTTTATATAGTTTTTATTACTGCGTTTGGTCTGGTCGTACACCCAGTCCGATTTTCGGTTCGCGCGTGCAGGCTCTTTGGTCACATATCTGTATAGGTCGCAGATTTCAGTGTGGCGCAACAACGCGATTTGAGAAGCCTATCCCTCCAGGTGAGGGAAGGGGAGCGGGAGCTTTGTTTGAGACAGTTATTTGTCGTCATAATGACTGATAACGGGGCTGAACCATCAAAGAAAAAAAATAAAATGCAATGAAGAAAAGCTAAAAGGGAGAGTGGTAGACGAGCGGGAGGGCGTTGCCAAGCAACGTATACACAATGCGAACTAGACTGCAGTGTTTACTCCTAAATGAATGAGCGGTAGCCTACTAAAACAAAGTTTACTTGCACTATATTGCTTCCTGATTATTTGAATCTCGCACGCCTGGCACGAGCTAGAAAACAGCTTTACGACAGCTGGCGTCGTAAAAATACTACCGCTTTTGTCCAAAGGGGCCGCCAAGGGACCAAGTTACTTGTAGTGGCTTTAATAGGTGGACGTAATTTATTTAATGGAATGGATTTTTTGAAATTCAACACCAAGATTTCTGTCTTGGTGTGTGGTTTCTAACATAACAGATTTAAGATGTGCGCTGACTTTTAATTGTTCATCTTTGGCACCAAAGACAATTACTTCAGTTTTGTTGTTTAATTGAAGAACATTTTGGCACACCCAGTCATCGATTTGTTCAATGCACTTACTCAGCGCTTGTATTGGACTATAGTCTCCTGGTGATACGGTTATATAAATGTCTGAGTCGTCTGCATAATTATGGTAATTTGATTATTTTTCATAATCTGAGCTAGATGGAGCATGTAGATGTTAAACAGAAGAGATGCAAATCTCTGGTTCCACCACATCCCAAAGAGGCTCTATTGGGTTGAGATCTGGTGACTGTGCAGGCCATTGGAGTACAGTCAACTCATTGTCATGTTCAAGAAACTAGTTTAGATTATTTGAGCTTTGTGACATGGTGCATTATCCTGCTGGAAGAAGTTATAAGAAGATGGGTACACTGTGGTCATAAAGGGATGGACATGGTCAGCAACAATACTCAGGCAGGCTGTGGCGTTTAAACAATGCTCTATTTGTACTAAGGGGACCAAAGTGTTCCATTAAAATATCCCCCACACCATTACACCACCACCACCACCAGCAGCCTGAAGCGTTGATACAAGGCAGGATGGATCCATGCTTTCATGATGTTTACGCCAAATTCTGACCCTACAATGACGCAACTGAAATCGAGTCTCATCAGACCAGACAACATTTTTCCAAACTTCTACTGTCCAATTCTGGTGAGCCTGTGTGAATTGTAGCCTCATTTTCCTGTTCTTAGCTGACAGGAGTGGCACCCGGTGGGGTCTTCTGCTGCTGCATGGTTGATGGTCTGGTACCATCAACCATGCCTCGTTCAAATTCACTTAAACCCCCTTTCTTCTCCATTCTGTTGCTCGGTTTGAACTTCAATAAGTTGTCCTGTCCAGGTCTACATGCCTAAATGCATTGAGTTGCTGCCATGTGATTGGCTGATTAGTTATATGTGTTAAGAAGAAATTGAACCTTTGTACCTAATAAAGTGGCCGGTGAGTGTATTTCTGTCTGGACTGGAAAAGTTTTTGGAGTGTGAGTCACAGCGTGTGGGTGTGGTTCCATGTTATGAAGCTGATCTTATTTGACATGATACCCTGACGCTGCACCCACACTGAACACTTCCTCAGGAGCCATGATGTTAAGACTTGCCCGGCATTCTCCCTGACACAGCCATAGGCCATGTGCCAGGAGAACTCAGAGCAGAGAACCTTAACCACACTGTGTTTGTCACTGGCAGAGAGCTCATAACTGCACCATATACTGTACAACAACAGGATTGGTAAAAAAAAGAAAATATTACAGTATAATCAGAGTATATTCTAAAGTCTGATTTCTTATCTCTTGTCGAGACCACTTCCTTCTTGTGCAGGGCCCTTAAAGGTGCAGTGTGTAAAGGGATTTGGCATTTTTCAGAACAGACTGGGAAGAAATGACAAGGTAAACTCTGTTGTTTATAATATGATCGTAGAATGAGCCTTTTATATCTACATAGGAACAGGGCACTGAGGTCGCCATGTTGCCCCGCCATGTTTTTTACAGTGCCTTACGCATCTTTAAATATTGGGTGTCCAGAGGGGTATACTACGAAGCGAGATTAAGGGCTGAGCGAGGTCTGTTGAGTCTAAAGCCAGAGTTTTCAGTATCACGAAAGGTGGCTCTCTTTCTACCTGGCTAGATCACCGTGGTAACAGAGGCTGCACGGCTAACCTGCCCAGAGCAGTTTTTGTTCCAGAGTTTGAGTTTAAATTCGGCTCTTAGAGCGCTGCCCTTTAAGGAAACTACACCTTTTGAAATCCCGCGGAGGCGCGGACCTGACTATATTGTCTGAGCGATACTTCTCACTGAGTAAACTAGTTAAATCAGTAAACTTATTGATCAGTAAGTTAATGAACGAAACGAAGCCGTGACATAAGGCTTACAGCAGAGTGAACTGTAACATCGCGCTGCAGCCACATGCATTATTGATGCAGAAAATTTAAAATAGCCTAGACCAATGTATGCAGCGCCATGCTCTCACCTCAAATGATTTTACCTGGCGATCTACACACACTGGCTCTTAATGAAGCGTTCTATAAAATCACAGTTTGCAACATTATTTCACTGTAGGCTTCTTTCTTTTCATCAGTAGCGATTACAGTTGTGACGTGACAGGTGACAGCTGTCACAGTTCGGACATCGCTGCAGACTCGCAGGTTAAGCTTCTCACAGTAGATTCATATTTGTCCGGAAAATACAGACTACAGGTTTTGTATCTAGGCTATTTATTTTAATGGTATTTATAAGATGCAAATAAAGGGCTATTAGCCTAAATCAAAATCAAAATTGTATTAATTTTTATGTGGCCCAAAACTAACATGATTTTCCACATAGGCTATGCTATTCATTAGGGACAGTGTCAGACTTAAATCAGATTCTTAAGTGTAGGATTATCAACTAGGCTAAATGGTGTACTGTTTAAATCAGAGTTCAATCTTTAATTGCTTTATAATGTCATTTAATGTCATTTATTTTACAGATCGTTCTCAATGCGAGAACGATCTGTAAAATAAATTAATCAATTTTCTGACAGCATTCCACTCTCTCCTTATTTGCAGTAAGAGTTTTTTTCGGCTCTCTGTTTTCTGCTGTTCTGTGATCATTCAGACTGACAAACTCTTGTGAAGTCAGCGAAGTCAGCAGCTCGCAATCAGTCCGTTAGTGTAAAGTTAGCGGCACAAGATCAGTCCAGTCTGTGCGGAAGCAGAGTCAAATGACGGCCAAACGCCCCCTCTTATGGGGACGCGCACAGAGCCTGAAGCTGAAACCCTCGTTCAACATAAGAGGTTAATAACTGCCTTCGTGATACCGGTTAGCTCTGAGCGACGGTTTGTGTTATGTTGAACCAGATCAAAAAAAGAGAGCCGGGCTCTGTTGAGTTTGCTTTGTAGTATACCCCTCTGGGGCACCTGTTGGAAGACCAAGAAGAAGCACTATCTAACTAAATAAATAAATAAATCTTAACCTCATCACTTGATATTGTGCAAAGACTTGAGGCAGTGGTGGATGATGCCATCTCTAGTAACTAGCTTCTTGTCCTTGAAAGTCACCGTAGCTTTTGTAAATTCTCGCAAAGGGAGGAGTTAGCAAGGGAGCGTTGACATCTACAATCTCACCAATAGATGTCGCTGAATACTCATATATTACAGACTGTACCTTAAGTGTCTGGCTTATGGACAACACTTGTTGACAAAATCATTTTTTGACAAAATCAGTGAATATCTCCTCACGCATACTTCCTCCTACATGTCTGTACTGTATGTACACTGAACATGTATTAATACACAGCCTATGGCTCTGTAAACAGGTATGTCAACAATGGGTAGGCCTATGTAAACATATGGGATCATGGAAGCTAGCAACATGCCTGGTTACAGAGCTTAGGCTGTGAATTAACACTAGATTTTTTTCAGTGCACTCACAGTACGGACATGTAGGAGGAAGTATGCGTGAGGAGATATTCACTGATTTGGACAAAAAGTGATTTTTACAAGAAGCGTTCTCCAGAATTTCTGATTCCACCTTTAATGTCCCAGTGGCAAATGTGGTTACATAGACTGAGCTTTCTGAGATTTTTTTTTGTGTGTAACGTGTAGCTATGGAACATAATTATTGCATAATTGGGGTGCATTTTGCCTACAATTGAAACTGTCGGGAAAAATTTAGGTTCTACGATTTAATTTTGAATTGTAGGCTATTCTTTGTGTTAAAGACAGTAGGCTAGTGGTTAATCAATAACAATATTATTATTATTATTATTATTATTATTAGCCTATTGTTATTATTGTTAGTGTTATTATTATTAGGCTACTAATAGTAGTAGTAGGCCTAGTCCTAGTAGAAGTAGCCTAGGAATGTCTCTAATATTAGGTCATTCTTAAATTCTCATGTTACTTCTCTACTTTTACCTTTTTTACTGTCGGATTGCACCTGAACGCAGCAGTGGCTGGCGATCATGCCATGCGCGTCGCAGCCATGGACATAGGTCGCAGCCTGGTCGCAGCCTCATAGATATATAGAATTGTTGTATATGTATCTATGCGCAACCTTTCTTTCAGCGCGTGTGGTACAAACGGCTTTACGTTCGTTTTGCGACACTACATTTCTTCTTACGGCAAAACATGGCGCTACACTGATCAACAGCTCCTTCCATCCACGGACCTATTATGAGAGCATAAATCCAGGACCAGCTCAGACAGAGACCGAGGTGGACTGATAGCCTACATTGAGCTGACACTGAGAGCCTCTTTCCTCTCTCTCGTTCCCCCCGCAGCGGTACACTAACGAGGAGGGAGCCGGTTAGGATAGCAGACATGGCGGCTCAGGGAGGAGGCGTCCTGTTCCAGGAGAAGGTCAGCAGGCTGCTCAGCAGACACAACGGCAGACCGGTCCTCAAACCCAACCGGACGCTGGCTCTGAGAGACGCCGTGGCCAACCGCAAGCTGAAGAAAGGAGGTAAGCATGGAGCCTGCTGTCTGTCTGCCTGCCCTGCCCACCTGCTTGATGTGAGGGTGACTGACTTCCATCATCAGGTCAACATTGACACACACAACGTAAAGCACTGTGTTCAATAAGCTACACACTATCATCAGTGAAACCAAGACGCTCCCTGGGACTGTGCAGGAAGGATAAAAGGTTCATTTAGTAACTTGATCAAGGAACTTAAATGTTCATGTAAACAGACTCGTTTTAACTTTGTGTACAACAAAGTTAATACCAGTCAGTAACAACATTCTAGTCCCTGCAACACGTCTGCATGCACATTACATGAAACAACAGCTTGTTATTGGTGCTTTCTATTGGAACCCTTTCAGACCTGTCTGTAGCAATGGTTTCGCAGCATATTTTACAGGATAAGTGTTGAAACATACGTAATAACAAAAAACAAAATTCCTAAATGTTCATGAAATTCTTAAGTCCCAGGCTCCTCTCAACAATGTGATATAGAAGAATAAAAACACAAGTGAAGAGAGCAACACCTGAGACACAGATAAACACAACAGTAGTGCAGGGACACAGTGCAGAGAGAAAGTGTAGAGATAAGGTGCACCATTAAAGCTCGGGTGGAGGATTTGGGGAGAAAATGGCAGTTGGGATAGAGATTTGAATCCAAATACCTCAACCGCTCCACTTGTTCTCTTTTAGGCCTTTCACACCAAAATGAACCAAGAGTCAGTTCCAGGCTGGTGTTGGGGTCAGTTCAAAACTGGTTACAGCCTTATCCCAGTTATGAACCGGTTGGTTTCACATCGACCGTAGACAGCCATGGAGCCGGCAAGAGAGCAACGTCATGACGTCACTGTAAACGTGTGTGTACGTCACCCGACGCCGCTGCTCTTGTGGCTAACGCTAAAGCTACCGCTAGCTTTAAGCACAACAACAGCGGCGAATACGTCTTATTTTTACACTTGTTGGCTCTCGCTTTGCTTTCTTAAGCAAACAGGACCCATACAGCGTATTCTCGCCGGTCAATTTGATCGCTACGTTCGGTAATTATGTTATGTTTACGTCTCGTAGTAGCGGTGTTTTTAAATATGGCGGGCATGAGGTTTGAGTTGCTCTGGTTGGTCAGGATAATCCCTCCCCCAACCGTTCGCGCAAGCAGTTCTTATCAAACCCTGCTCAATCCTGGGGTATGAGTTCCCCCGGTTTTTACGGCCCGGAGCAGGCTCTCTGGCGGTGTGAAACCAAAACACTGGCTCTAACTCCGAACAAGCCCAGAACTAGCTCCGATTTTGCGGCGGTGTGAAAGGCCTATTTGGTCCCTCCCCTATGGTCCCTCCCTGACACGCTCTACACCAACAAAGTCGTGCCAAAGTGAATGGACAGTCCCAACAGCCAATAAGAACAGAGAATCGGAGCCTCACTCTGATTGGTCAAAGTGTACAGCTCATGTTAACTTTGACCAATCAAATACAATCAAATGTAGACTAAATAGAATACTGTACATGGAAATAACAATAGTACTAATAATAACTGTAGTGATAGGATACTTTACATGTAATAGAATAATGTTAAATATAATAAGACATCTCATATTGGAGTGAAAGGCTAAACCTGAGCCTGTGTGTCCACAGAGGCCTCCTGTATCACAGAGATGTCTGTCCTGATGGCCTGCTGGAAGCTCAACACCTTTACAGACGGTCTGTGTTCTACTGAGCTCAGCTCCTTCTACACATGTGTGGAAAAAGCTACGGTATGCACACACGCACGCACACACACACACACACGCACTCACTCACACACTCACACACACACGCACGCACGCACGCACGCACGCACGCACGCACACACACACACACACATACACACACACACACACATACACACACACACACACACACACACACACACACACAGAAAAAAAGCCCAAAACACACCTCACACCTTCACTGGTTTGCCCACTGAGATGACATGTTTGTTCAATTCACTGGAATCATTGGCTTAGGAAAGACTAAAAATCTAATAATGCTGATAAGTTTCCATTGGAATTATGATCAATATAAAAAGGTCCACTCAGCCTTAACGCATGCGACTGAATTGTCCTTCTTTAGACTCATCAATATTAGTACAACCCTTTGTGTGTCTTAATATATGTCCGTCTACTTCACAGACAATAGTTGAGTCTTGTCAGGTCAGCTGCACTGATAAAGTGTGTGATGCTCCTGCCTCCAAAACCCAGGTAGCCACAACGTGTCCTTTTCAAAATACTGTAATTTGGTGCCGACCATGGACGTATTATAAAAGGTGCCGACCAACACTGATTATGACGCGCGCCGTGTGTGCGTGCGCACGTGTGTGTGCAGCAACATTATGAACTGGATACTTTCAAACCGTATCAAATGTATCACAAAGACTGCTTGAACTGGGATAAATGGTGGCATATTCCACAATGTCAATATATTTGCCAAATCAGATGAAGCCCTACTGCTCTAATGCCCGCCCACTAGGGCTGGCCCGAGTGCCATTTTTCAGGCTTCGAGTATTCGTTGGTTTTTCCGAGCGAATATTCGGATATTCGTTCCAGAAAAACACACCATCAAACCAACATTAATAATGCCAATGTTCTCACTGAAACCGAGTGTGTGAGCCGAGACAGCAAGCTGCGTAGTCTGTTGATGCTTTAATAACTTTCGAACGGTAGTAAAGTTGGAGTTCCTTACTTTTTCCCCGTGGAGGCGAACAGCTGTTTTTCCATTGCAAATCAGCTGTCCTCCGCGCCATCGTAACCCATACAGGAGCTTATCAATTCATCCAGGAACGAGCATCTTTTCGGCGATTTATAAATCCATACAAAGATCCAATATTGATAGTCTTTTGTGTCCATATTATATCCATTATTGACCGCCTATTCCCATGATGCAAGCAAGTCACGGTTCATGATGTCTGAATAGCAGCGCTGAATGTAAACAAACAGCTGAGCTAAGCTAACGTTAGCATTACGTCAAGCATTACATTTCCTTCCGAAATCGCACTAATGTTGTGGTAGCCTATAGAGTTAATAGGAACACAATCTATTCTTCCTCCATCTCTCTCTCCCTCCTGTGCTTGGTGCCGCTTTTAGTTTGCCTCACTCTGGTAACATCACGTAGCCTACTACAGCTGATGTCACCGGTTGCGCTTTGAAAGGGCAGCGGCCAACTAGGTCAAAGTTCAAATAATTCGATAATATATTTTAAATTAACGTCTAATTTGTATTTTACAATTGTTTTATAACTTGTATATCCAAATATTATTAGCTGACAAAATATATTGCAGTTTGAACTACTTTTGCAAAAAAAAAATGTATTTATTTTTTTTGAAAAACGAATATCCCGAATACTGAATTGAGCTCCGAATACTAATTTAACAAACGAATACTCGGATATTCGAATAATTCGGGCCAGCCCTACCGCCCACCCATGTAAACATTAGTGGCTGAGTGGTTAAAGTGCATGGTTGTGAAATTATAGCTGTTGCATATTGTGTTAGCCAGCTGGGATTTACATAACGACCAGAATGTGTGTATCCCCACAGACAACGATGCCAACATAGTGAAGGCCACCTAACTCAACAACTGGGCCAGACTACACTGATGTGGCCTTGGGCTAATAATATGTTTAGGCTACTTACTGTCTGGGGTTTATGTTGTCAGTCAACTCTAAGCAGAATAGAGTTAGTATAAGAGAGGGTTTTCCCACAATCCACCACGGCAGTGTTTTTCTTGACTCAGATTGGCCTATGGGGTGGCCACTACGCGGACACATTTTTTAGTCACAACATTGTTGAGGGGTCATAACTATGTGCAACAGTCAGGTCAAGAAGTCGCTGTTATCTTTTTTGCTGATTGTTGCTGGTCGTTCCTTTAAATAAAAAAAGTCTGTTATGCTTGAGACTCAGAATTGTGAGATATTTTCCGATGTGACAGGAAAAAGAACCGATAGGTAATAGCCAAATGTTAATACTGATTAACTGTTAAATAAAAAAACACATTTAAAGACGTTTTAAATATTCCTAGCTATAATTATTTTCCTTTGATGCTGTACAAATCTGCCAAAAATGTCACTATGCAGTAAATACCCAGGGCTGGTTTTAAGAGCAACAATAATCAACAACATGAATGAGCTTAAGTTTATTCATTACTCTGATTGTTACTGTGCTACTGTGTGTTTGATCCAACAAGTCATCTGAGCTCAGTCTGTATTTACCTGAGCAGCGAGAGTTCTTTATTCATCTAGTGTGTTCCAGTCAGCTTAAATAAAGCTCCATACCGTTAGCCTCATAACATAATTGCCTCGATCATATTTACTCTACTCTACTTTTACTCTCCATATACCCTATTCTACATCTACTCTACATCTACTTTTCGTTAGCCTAATAACATAATTACCTAAGTCATATGTTAAGGGTTATAGAGTAGGGTAAAGTAGATGTAGGGTAGAGTAGATGTAGATGTAGAGTAAAAGTAGAGTAGAGTAAATATGATTTAGGCAATTATGCTAAGAGGCTAATGTGCTACAGTGTTAATGGGCACTGACTGAGGCAAGTAGACACCGGCATATGCAGAAAGTGTCTTTCCAGCCAGAGATGCAGCCTGTGTATCAGCTGCAGGGTGCATCATTTAATCACACTGAATGTGCTTTCATCAGTTGACAGGATATTTGATCATCTGGCAGTAAAAACACACTCATGTTCTCATACATAGAACGCTCACAGTGTGTAGAGCCCTTTGGATACTTCCCTTCAAAGAAAAAAATCCCCTTTTAGTCAATGAGGATTAGTCAATGATCAAAATAGTTGCCAATAGGTCTGAACAATTTGGGGCAAATATGTAATCATTATTTTTTCGGTCAGATTTGTGATAAAATTTGTGTACCATAAAACAGTACTTTAGGAAGCCGAAAAATTGGTATAAAGGTATGGTTAAGAAAGCCCCTAGAAAATAACTTTCCACTACTACTTGGATTCCTTAAGACTTTTAGTATGTTATCAATTACATATTCATTGATCAAAAACAGTTGAAATAGTTTCTGTTGCCATTTTTGAGAGGTCAGGTTATAAAATGGCTGGATTATAAAGACAATAACGCCATCGCAATGTCTCGCTACTTCTTGATGCCAAAACAAGGACACTCGCTCAGAGAGAGCAGCGCGCTCCCAGTACACTACTACACTACTACAGTTCAGACCAAGAAGCTGAAGGATAACAGAACTCCTGTGACTGATGTACCCTGAAGTTGTCAAATAAAGAACTTGTCAAAAAACTGCAACGCTATTTAGACGCTCAATAAAAGAGAGAAAAACGGCACGTTTCATGGTGATGTGTTAAAATGACAATTTGGCGAAGATAGCTCATTGTGATTAGTTCGATGTGATTTTGTTAAAAGTTTGGTGAGAAACTAAAACTAAAAAGGCTACAGCTGCTGGGGAAGTAGTAAATAGAAGAAATCAAATTATAAAAGGGGGCCAACTCAATTAAACCAAGGTAATACCGTGTACCGGGGTATAAAGAAAAGCATTGGGTAACTAACACCTCCTCCTCTTTCACAGGCTGCTATGAAGAATAAATCGGACCAGACTAGTCTCCAGGGAGGACGACTGCACCCAAAACTAGCCACCACCCTGCTGAAGAGATATCCCAACCCACGCACTGAGATCTAGCAAAACAAACTTTTATTCTTGAACCAAGTTACACGGACGTAAATGATGCAGGATAAAAGAGGCCATGGACTGAGTCTGGGATCTCATCATGTTAAGCTGTTGTCAACTCCTATACCATCCAACAATGCAAACCATATTACATGTATTAAATAAGTAAATCAAGATGCGGAAGCAGGTGACCTTTAAAGGTGCACTATGCAGTTTCAGAGGAGGGAGATTTGTTTACGTTCACAGAGCCTGCAGTTAGTTTACAAAACATATTTTCTCAACATATAATTTTAATTATTGAATAATTCTTTCATCATTAACCAAAACTTAATTATCTATAGGGACCTGGAACCAAACCAAACGATAGACAAGAATATGTGTGTAAACTAAACTGTGGGCCCTGCTGCTGTAAACAACAACAGTGAAACAGTAACTTTTCGGGAAGCTTTCTAACCTTAAACAGTGTTCAAGGGATCCTATTTTTCCTGTGAGGAAAGTTTGATTTTTTGCGAATATACCTTAGAAAAGGTGCACTTCTCTGACAAACTCAAAGTTACATAGTGCACCTTTAACAAAACAGACTGCTCTATTCCTGCAATATGCCAAAGTGGTATATATTCCATCATTTTGTTTTGCTGACTCATATTATGTGATTATTACAGCTTTGTATTCACAACACACTTGTCTTTTATGATTTCAAATAAAATGTGACTTTCTCCCTAATGTCCTCAGTTGGCTTTGATGGAATGGAATAGATGCCATTTTGTCTCCATCCAATTTAGCTGAGTGCTTTCATTGAGTGCACAGATTGTTATTAGTGGATGGGGATGGAATTCTTCTCCTTGGGTTTCATGGCTCCTAGCCCGGCAGCATTACCGTTATCACTGCACACTTAAAACCTCTCATCATGAGATTAGTGGTTATAGCAGATATATTGAAATCGAATAATTCCATCACACAGATATAGGGTTACATGGATCACCGGTAAGCAAAGCTCTGTGTGCGTGGACATTCCTGAATGTTTATCATGTTTTACCATCCGTCTATAATAATAATAATAATAATACATTGTATTTATATAGCGCTCTTCTCTCACTCACAGCGCTTAATCATTAGTCGGTTTCTATTTTCTCTGTCACACATTCTACTCTTTTAATTCTTAGAAAATGTATTACTAAAAATTAATAATTCTATGCATAGGGGAAGGTGGGGTGATTTGTGCATTTTGGAAGTTGCAAAACCCATTGTTTCTAGAAAACCGTGGAAGAAATTGGAAATGTGACCACATATTTAAGAAGAGCCATCCATTTGACTCATCCTGTAAAGAAGGGAGACACAAGGAATAAGATATAAGCACATTTAAGCTCAAAAAACTGTGTTTTGCCTTTCAAAGTAAAATTTCCATGATCAAGGTTTTTTGATTATTGTGTCTGAACAATTATAGACACGTTTGAAAACATTTGACACATGTTTTAGTGCTTTGGTATGCTACACTTTGAGTCTATATAATTAGCACAATGTCAACCCTAAATTGCTGCATCATGCCTATTATCCAAAATTCTGGGGATGGGGTGATTTGTGCGCAAGGGCCTGGGTGAGTTATAAGTAAGTAAGTAAGTAAAATGTATTTATAAAAGCACATTTATGACAGTTTGCACTGTCCAAAGTGCTGTACATAGTGCATTCAGTAGGTAAACAATGAAGGTAAAATAACAATAACCAAAATAAAAGACGTAAAGCCCATACATCCACATAAACACAGATAGTAGTGCAGAGGTAAGTAAGTAGTGCAGAGGTTAATGGGGAGGAAACACCAGGGTGTACATATGGGTTTTGAGCCTTGATTTAAAGGCAGAAATGTAGGGGGAATCACATTTGTCAGGTGGCAGTTGGTTCCACAAGCACGGAGCAACTAGTGCAAAGTACATTTCTGAGAGTTGTGCCAGTGGCATGGCTGTATACGCTGGTCACCAAAAGAAAGTGATTGTCTACAGTAGCTCAGAAGAGAGTGACATTTCAATTCCACTTAACGACACCACTGATGAGAGTTCAGATGGCCAGAAAGATGATGATGGTGACTTTGTCATTGTGACACAATGACGCACAAATCACCCCACGTGATTTGTGCGACAAGACAACTTTTTTTCCGAAAGCTATATTTCTTAAACAGTTTATTCCAGATCCAAAGTTTTTATTGCCAGGGATGCACAACATCCTGAAATATATGTACATATTTGAGTTGGAGACATAACTGTCAAGGCCTCACTTTAAAATCACTTTGAGTAAAAAGTTGCACAAATCACCCCACCTTCCCCTATTTAGCGTTTTTCTGCACTGTACAAAACTTTTTTCTCTTGGTAGTCCTGAGGGGTAAATAGCCTACTACGAAGCAAACTCAACAGAGCCTGGCTCTCTTTTCTTGATCTGGTTCAACATAACACAAACCCTCGCTCACCAAGGCAGTTCTCTATGTAACTGCCGCACATTGGCAGTTTGTTTAATTAGTAAACTCCGATTTTTACAGTGTTATTGGGGCGGAACTAATTGCCGCCGGTTTATGTTTCCGACACCACACCTTTATTGACGTACCTAGCCAAACAGCGCGAAAGAAGCAGCACACTTTAGGTGAATCTCAATTCAGGGGTCGCAGCCTAGGAAGGCTGCATTTGAAGACCGATTGCGTCATAGTGGCGCGCAAAGGCTGTTCCATTTGGAAGGCTCCTTCATATGCGGCCGAGAAATGCAGCCTTCGTTTCACGGTTTTGAAGGGTCCAACAGATGTATCCTTCGCGGCCCAACATATCCCAAGATTCATTGCGTTTTTTTCAGAGATGGCATAAAATAAAATAAAAAATAACAAAACAGCTCCATCTTCTTTACTTTATCTTCCTTTCTTTTTTTCTTGTCTTTTCTTTTATTTCTTCTTGTCTTTTTTGTTTTCGTCTGGTAGGCAACTTCTTTTTTCCTCCGTTGACTAGGCTGTTTCCATTGGCAGCAATCAGGGTTGCTAGGCAGCACAGGAGCGGCGAGTCGTTACGCAAGGTAACGGCTTGTTACGCAAACCGGAAATGCTCGTAAACGGAGACCTGCGGACACCGTCTCGTTTAACAACGCTCGTTCGGTCTTCGAATTGGTCTTCACAGGCTATGGCCTTCATAGACCGCGTAGACGCGGTCTCTGGAATGGGATATAGCTTTTATAAGCTAGAAGTTAAAGTTCCAACCTAAAAGCACTTAAAGAAGACAAAGAACAACAAAGGACAAGAAATAAGCTCAAAAGAAGATTCCCTCCCTAAGTAGTTAGCAGTGGACGAGGTATGTTTATATTTTATTTATAGAAGAATGTGAACTTATTGTGCTGGTTTCATGTTGCATTCCCTGTTGGTGTGTGATAGTGATTTGCACACGATGTAAAGTGAGTCTATATTGCAAGTTAATTATGAAGGTACAAGTTGATATTGAGCTGCAGGCTTTATGTAATGTGTGTGAAGTGTTTATTGGTGTAATGTAACACCTGTTGTGCTTCTGAAAAAACCGGACAATTGCCATTGTGAATTGTATTTATTTATTTGATTTCCTTTTCTCTTTAAACCCAGTTCTCACAGGTTGGTTTGACCTGGAAAATAAAACCCCGTTTATAACAAAGACCTCTGGCTTTGTGTGACACTACTTGGGAGCTACATCCTATGTTGAACGAGGGCTTCAGCTTCAGGCTCTGTGCGCGTCCCCATGAAAGGGGGCGTTTGACCCGTCATTTGTGTCTGCTTCCGCACAGAATGGACTGATCGTGTGCCGCTATCTTTACACAAATGGACTGATTGCGAGCAGTTGAGTAAAAAAAAAAAAAAAAAAAGTGTTCACTCAAGAGGAAGAGTTTGTCAGTCTGAATTATCACAGAACAGCAGAAAACAGAGAGCCGAAAAAAAACTCTTACTGCAAATAAGGAGAGAGTGGAATGCTGTCAGAAAATTGGGCTATTGAATTGATTCATTTAGGCTATTTTACAGATCGTTCTCGCAGTGTGTAATGTGACATTATAAAGCAATTAAAGGTTGAACTCGGATTTAAACAGTACACCATTTAGCCTAGTAGATAATCCTACACTTAAAGGAATACTTCACCCATACGGAACCAGCGTTCTATCATTATAAAATAACTATTATAATATAATGAATGAGGTTTTTCTTCCCTCAGTCTTCCCTTAGTCTTCCCTTGGCCCAGCTGTCCTGTTAATTCTAACCCTAAGGAAAAGGTAGGGTTAGACAGTGAGACCATAAAACACTCTTTCTGTCTTTTCTCAGGCTAAGATGATCCTATTTCAATTTTTTTTGCACATTTATACTAAATAGGATCTCCGAGTTCAATGCACCTTCATATTCCAACCGGTGAAGTAGGCCTTTAACTTCTTTTTAAAGTTTTTTTAAACTGTTGGACTATTTTCCTCTGTAGTTCTACACAAAGTGGTGAGGCTCACCCCATTATTGCTTGTGAAGACTGAACCTTTACGGGATGCCCCTTTAAATCCATTCATGATAATATCACCTATTACCATTTTTTTTAACATTCTATAGCTTTCCAAATTTTTTAATGCCCCAGTCCAAACTTTTTTTGAAAAGTGTTGCTGGCATCAAATTCAGAATAAGCATATATTTACGAAAAACTTTAAATAGATCAGGTAAAACCTTGCTTTTAACTTGATTGTATGTGAAAAAGAATTTGGGTTGTACTGTATATGACATATTCTTAAAGACCTACTTCACTGGTGGGAACATGAAGGTGTATTGAATTCTGAGATCCTATTTAGTATAAATGTGCAATTTTTTTTTAATTGGTTCATCCTAGCCTGAGAAAAGGCAGAAAGAGTGTTTTATGGTCTCACTGTCTAACCCTACATTTTCCTTACTGTGACATCACAGTAAGGGCTAGGATTAACAGGACAGCTGGGCCAAGGGAAGACAGAGGGAAGAAAAACCTCATTCATTATATTACAATAGTGATTTTATAATGATAGAACGCCTGTCCTTACCACAAGTGAAGGAGTTCAAGTACCTCGGGGTCTTGTTTGTGAGTGAGGGAACAATGGAGCGTGAGATTGGCCGGAGAATCGGAGCAGCAGGGGCGGTTTTGCATACGCTTTACCGCACTGTTGTGACGAAAAGTCATAAGGCAAAGCTTTCGATCTACCGGTCGATCTTTGTTCCTACCCTCACCTATGGTCATGAAAGAACGAGATCGCGGGTACAAGCGGCCGAAATGGGCTTTCTCAGGAGGGTGGCTGGCGTCTCCCTTAGAGATAGGGTGAGAAGCTCAGTCATTCGTGAGGAACTCGGGGCAGAGCCGCTACTCCTTTGCGTTGAAAGGAGCCTGTTGAGGTGGTTCGGGCATCTGGTAAGGATGCCCCCAGGGCGCCTCCCTAGGGAGGTGTTCCAGGAGCGTCCAGCTGGAAGGAGGAAGACCCAGGACTAGGTGGAGAGATTATAGGCTCGTTCGACCTAACTTTCAGCTCGTCTGGAAAGTAGACGAGAGTAGCCGAGTGCAGTCGGGGGAGTGACGAAAATGCCTGACTGAAGCCGGACAGCTCCGAGTCGGAAGTAGCGTCCTTGTTGCGGATGCAGTTCGTTTTCTAGTTTTATTTTGAAGGCCTATTAGAAACATATTCGCAGGAGAGTCACACATGCTACAACCGATTAGAAGCAGAACACAACACAAAGACGAGTAAACACTTTAAAAGCGAGGGGCATTTTCAAAACAAGAAACGAGATATAAGCTAATATCCCCATTCCCCACACATCTTTATCTTTCTTGTTACTTTACTAGAACACCTACTTTTAAGTGATAAAGAATAATTTACAAGAATAATTTACAAATCCAAATAAAGGAGGTTTAGTATTTCTCCCTTCACATAACGAATATGATCGGCCTAAATAAAGAAGGTCTAAGAAAAGATCCCTTATTATTATTGTAGAGATGGATATGATGAACTGTATTATGATGTGTAACAAACAAACTACTTGTTGTAGTTTTGGTCTGGCTTTGCGACACTACATGTAAAATACAATTCCCAGACCATTTAGATCACTTGAAATAAGCCTATGATTTAATCTTAATGGTATAAAAATCACTTCACCAAGATCTTATGTGACTCAAGTTTGTGTTCACTTTTAAATATATCTATACAGGAGAGTTACACATCCAAATTATTTCTATGTCAAGGGTTCAGAGGTTTAACTCTGATTAAGTACATTTCTGCTTAAATGCATATTGTGGCGGCCTAATGATTAAACATAAATTAAAATCAAAAAGAATGGATCGTAATTTAATTTTGAGCGGTGATGTCAGACTTTTGCCTAACCAATTGGGGAAACGCATCAAAGGCACGAGGTTTAAACTCCCAATTAGCGCTCAGCTCCGCCTGTCAGCAAGACGTTTCCCATCAGACATTTCGCTCCCGCAGCCCGTGGGGAGCAACTGCAGCGACTTGCTCCAGTGTCTGTGTCCGTCTTGATACCGCGGGACTTCAAAGTCTCAAGCAGCCGAGCCGCAGCCAGCCACGGGTGCAAGTGGGACAAAAAGTCTAACCATAATGCAGTGCGCTCAGCAAGACGAGCGTCATAATTGCGCAGGTCTTAGCAAGACGGCGACAGGTCGAACGAGCCTAATATCTCCACACTGGCCTGGGAACGCCTCGGGATCCCCCAGTCAGAGCTGGTTGATGTGGCCCGGGAAAGAGAAGTTTGGGGTTCCCTGCTCAAGCTGCTGCCCCCGCGACCTGATTTCGGATAAGCGGTTGAAGATGATGATGATGATGATGAACGCCTGTTCCGTATGGGTGAAGTATTCCTTTAAGGATTCACCATCTACAATCCATAATATGATTAAAATATTTGGAGAATCTGGAGAAATCTCTGCATGTAATGCCTCGTTTCCACCGAGTAGAGCGGATCGGAGCGGTTCGGTCCAGGTAGTTTGGCTTTTCATTTGCCAAAAGTTGGGTAAAGTAAGGTTTAAGCGCACCTAACCGCTCTGAGCCGCTCCTAATCTCAGTACTCCTCCGTAGGGGTACTAGCCACCTGAAAGGGTGCCGAAAAGGTGGAGCTACACACTGCCGTCATTTGATTGGTCGAAAGAATCATTTCCACCATGTGTAGTCATCTCGGCAAGAGTGAAGAGAGTCTTGTGTTTTGGCGAAAATGTGAGCACAGCACTGTTTATTATGTGGTGTTTTTCCTCGTCAATAAATTAATCAGTTGGTCCCACTGCTATAGTCACGTAGCTGCCGCAGCCAGCACTGTTCGCTCACTGTCTATGAGTTGCACCGAGCCGTCTCTGTGTGTTTACGCCATAGATAGTAGTAAATACACGCTCACAACAACACGGGGGGAAGAAAAAAAAAAAGCGGCTGGTTTGACCAAGCAAAAACGAGAGACCGCTGGCTTGACTATAGTTGGTGGAAAGAATAATTTCCGCCGTGTGTAGTCACCTCGGCTAGAGTGAAGAGAGTCTTGTGTTTTGTCAAAAATGTGAGCGCAGCACTGTTTATTGTGTGGTGTTTTTCCTCGTCATTAAATGAATCAGTTGGCTACACTGTGTCCCACTGCTACGATGTCACGTAGTTGCCGCAGCCAGCACTGTTTGCTCACTGTCTCTATCAGTTGCACCGAGCCGTCTCTGTGCTCACAACAACACGGGGGGAATAAATAAAGAAGCGTCTGGTTTGACCAAGCAAAATCGAGAGACCGCTGGCTTGACCACAGTTGTTCCACAGCCCGATAGTTTGACCCACATTCTGGCGGCGGCTATCGCAGTCCAGCCTAAACCCCGCCCTACCAGTAAGGGTAAGGTCGGCGGTGGAAACACCACAGAAATTCTTAAAAGTGAGCTGTCCCGCTCTGAGCCGCTCCGACCCGACCCGCTCTAGTCGGTGGAAACGAGGCATAAGGGGCACGGTCCAAAATTAAAATGTAATGCCCATGACCTCAGGCACTGCATTAAAAAAATGACATGATTTTATAAAGGATATCACTACATGGGCCATTGAACACTTCAGAAAACCATTGTCGGTAAACACAGTTCATCACTACATCCACAAATGCAAGATAAGACTCTACCATGCAAAGTGAAAGCCATATATCAACAACATCCACAAATGCAGCAGACTTCTCTGGGCCTGGGCTCATCTGAGATGGACTGACACAAAGTGGAACAGTGTGCTGTGGTCTGATGAGTCTACATTTCAAATTGTTTCTGTAAATCATGGATGTTGTGTCCTGCAGGCTCCAGAGGAAAAGGACCATCCTGATTGTTACCAATACAAAGTTGAAAAGACAAGTGTTTGTGATGGTATTGGGGTGGGTTAGTGCCCATTGCATGGGTAACTTGCACATCTAAGGCACCATTGATGTTGAAAAGAACATGCAATTTTAAAATGTAAAATGTGCGTATATTTATAAATAATAATAAAGTGTATCAGTTTAAACGAATATGATGTGTTTGTACTGTTGTTTATTGAATACATGTCGAATAGGATTAGGAAATGATCACATGCTGTTTTATTCCCAATTTGACATAACGTCCCAACTTTTTCGGAATTGGGGTTGTAAATAAAACCACACCAATCAATAATATATACAGTAGAGGGGAAACCACACCAATCAATAATATACAGTATACAGTAGAGGGGAAATCTCAGCAATCAATCATTATTAAATACACAAACAAATGTAACAGTAATGTATGAGCCACATAGTGTCACACTGCTCACAACCATCAGCCACACGGTGACAACTGCTTCTTTCCATTATTTTGTGTGTTTGTATATTATTGATTGCTGTGATTTTCCCTTCATATATTATGATTGATTGATGTGGTTTTTATTTATATGACACACTTGCTCCCACAATGTCACAGTCCGTACAGTGCATTACAGTCTGCGCATTATGATGAAAGCTCTGACATCCGAGACTTGACTGTTGATAACTCAACAGCAGCATTTTTCAATACAAAAAGCCTCCAAATTCACATCCTAACACACACACACACACAGTTTGTTACAGTTTTTTCGATCGCTAAACCACAGTGGGCACAACTGTAGCTCAATGTGCAAAACTCTAACTACAGTCTGCACTACCAACCGTCATTGGAGCTGAACAGTTCACTTCACCTGCAAAACAGGTTCAGTGCAGCAAACACTATGAACCAGCCTCATTGAGATAACACACACTGTCACTCAGAACCTGCTCAGAGTACAAACACTAGCATCAAACCCCAATACACAAATGACAAACTTTTAATCTTTACAGTTTGAATTATTTGAATTATTTCACACAAATTACATAATATTTTCTTTGATGAAAGGGTGAAATTCTTTCACATGAAATTTTTCATTTTATAACATACCAGTTTTTTTAGGAAAACAAAAAGAAATGAAAATCAGAAGTTTGCTTCAATAGATACACATTTTGTATATTTTATTGAAAACATTTCCAAATGTAGTATTTATATGTGTAAATATTCTATAATTGTAATACAGAAATAAATTCCTGTAATGTTGTCATTTACTGTAAGGATGCAATTCTAAGCTGTTTGTTTGCTGGAAAATTCGTATTACAGATGCAACTTTAGATTTTTGCAGATTGGGTTGCACTCTCAACCCTGCCTCTCTCAATGAGAGACCATGATTCACAACAGGGTCTATCAGTGCCCTTACTGTATTTCATCAGTCATTACAGCTCTATGTCTTCTAGGTCTTCCTCCACACATCCACACTCTCACTGCCACTCTTTTACCTCCAACAACCTGTCTTCCTTGGTCCATTTCCAAAAAAATATATATTTTTGAGCTTTCCCTTTATACTGTATATGTTCACTAACAAGTCTAAACAAGACATCTTAGTGTTTCAGTTGAAATTGCAATCCGCAGTGTTTGAAAGGCATTCATTCTGTTTTGAATGTGTGGTTTACAGTTGTGGCAGCAGTGTGTTAGCATTTGAAAAAAGTGCTGGAAATCCACAGTGTTGTGCAGGCTGTGGTTAAGCCATGAGATAGGTGTGTAGAGTTTTGAAAATTGTGTTTAAGCAATGAAAAACGAGCTACAGTTTGGTCCGAATGAACCGCTGCTCTGCATACTGTTGTTAGAGTTTTGCACTTGTCGTTCCAGTTGTGCCCACTGTGGTTTAGCAATCGTAAAAAACTGTAATGTTTGACCCTCTGACACAGCGCGTCTTTGAATGGAGAGCTGTTGAATGTAGTTGTAGTGAAGGTGTGGTCTTTATCAGAGCAATACCACATCAAAGGCAAACAGAAACGGCACTTGATGTGGTATTTATAAAGCTCATTCCTGATCTTGTAACAATGGATGTGGTCAACGAACTGAAATATGCAGTAACACCTGTATGCTTTATATTCCCATTCTCTAATGAAATATGGCAGACACTACCGACTGTATAGCCCAAAGTCAACCAGCAGCGAGGCATTAAAGATCTCCTATTATACTACTTTTCTGGTCTTAATTTCTTGTTAAAAACTGCTATAGAGCAACCTGACACGAATCACATCACAAAAAACCATGTAGATTTTCGGGACACTCTTCCTCTTACCCTAGCGAGCACAGCAGTCTCTCTCTACACACTGCTTTGAGCTTCTCCGCCCCTCCCCCCCCTGCTGCAAACCCCACTCCGTTGTGATTGGTTACCTTCCTTCCAGCAGCGGGAAATTTTAAGGAAGGTGGGGGCATGCAGCCGGAGCTTGCCTGAGCGGCAGCATTACCATATATGGAAACATGACAGAAACGACCGCAGCGTGACAGACACAACCCGGAAATTTGAACAAGTTCGGCTCGACCGGCTGCCATAGTTTTTAGTGCTCTGCATAGCCACCCCAGACGGTCAGCAGGGAATACGTTGAAATGCATGTACGTAATTATTTGATACGCTAGTATGGTTAAACATGACTATAAATCATTATAACAACGTTTATAGGTCATAAAAGTCGAAAAGTATCATAGGTCCTCTTTTAAGTCACACCTAATGCTCATTCTCAGGTTCAAAATTGTGAATGTTCAGATGGTGTAGAAACCAGGGCTGGACTGGGACAAAAAATCGGCCCTGGCATTTTTGGCCATGGCAGCCCACCGTTTATACGATATGCGGAGGAAGGGGTGTTGCACCAAATTCTGGGCCCCTATACAGAAAGTCCTGATGGGCTCTCTGAGAGGCGGTCTTACAATACAAACATGTAAAAGCTTTGTTTGTCTATAGTCCAAAACGTATGAGTGACTGGTCCCTCTCTGAGCCAGATAACAACACAATGTTTCTATTGATGAATGACCAGATTATTACGCGTACTTGAACACAACCCCTGGTCTAATGACGGCAGTGGCGAAGTGGGTAGGGAGTTCGCCTCTGGTGTGCAGGGTCGGAGGTTCGATCCCCCGTCTCCCCGCCACATGTCGAAGTGTCCCTGGGCAAGACACTGAACCCCGAATTGCTCCCGATAGTTAGCTTAGTTAGCTTAGCACCCTAGTGCTAAGCCTACCCTGCGTGGTAGCTGCTGCTATCGGTGTATGAATGTGTGACTGACTGGGTGAATGTGTACAAAAACAATGTAAAGCGCTTTGAGTCTGTGATAAACGGAGATATAGCGCTATACAAGTCCATTTACCATCTTAATAAACATGCACACACACAGTGTTTCTCACAGGAATTTGGGAGACTGTGTCGTGGACCCTGGACCTTCTAGGGGGGTCCGGGGGAATGCTCCCCCGGAAGATTTTTTTTAAAATGTTAAAGTAAAATTCATCAATCTGGTGCACTTTGAGAAGAAAACTAAGGCTAAATCAACTGTTTCCTATGTAAGCTATTTAGTACTATTTTCTGGAATGATTCAAAGACACAGAATGACCAAAAAGCAGAAAGAAGAAAGTTTTAAAAATCCAGTCAGCTTCGGGAATTTTTTCCCTTCGTTTGTATTTTTTAATGGCCCAATATAGGCCCCTGATCTTCATAGCCCCTAAATAAAAAATGTCGGGGCCTTCAAAGATCAGGGGCCTATATTGAGCCAGTAAAATTAATATAAATCAAAAAAATAATTTATTTTTTCTTGGGTGCAGCCCCCCTCTGCCTTGGGCCCCCCCAAGCCTGTCCGCAGTCCGACGGCCCTGAACGTAAAACTGACCATCGTCAGATGCTCATAATTACTGAGTACAAGTTGAATGCGTGATAATACAACTCAATGCAGCCTCTGAATGGGCG